>NW_009213804.1:0-13614 GCF_000690835.1 Fulmarus glacialis
CTTTATAGCTTGATGGCATTTGGGTGCACCGGTGCACCGGTGTCTATGAAAGCCTTATACTCCTGTGGCTCTGATGTGCCAGCCCGTCGAATCCACACAGTCTAGTAAACCCGGTTGTCCCTTTTCTCCCTCCACCTGGCTGGAGGCAGGGCACCTCTAGTCCTGGTCATTGTGTTCGCTACCCACTTCTTGTAAGTATGAATGAGAAGTCCCTTTATTAAGATGGGAAGTGGAATCAGCCCTTCTACTCTGGAAAACTGCTCACTGGAGACTGGAGCAGCAGTTTTCCTGGAAGAACCCCCTTTTGTGGTTGTTTTTCCTTGCAACTCACGTACCCGTGCCTGTAGGGTCAAGGTAGATTTTCCATCCCACTTCCTCATGTCCTCTCCGTGGTCACGCAGGTAAAACCATAGGGTGCCTCAGAGTGTGTACACACCATATCTCCTCTCTTGAGCAGAGGGACACTTACTCTTAATGGCTGAGACACTGGTCCGTGCAGGTGGGGAGCAGGACATGTCCTCTTTGAATTGCTGGAACTCCTGAGACAGTTTCTCCACAGCGGAGACACAGGCCCATAGGGAGGAAGAGAGACTTTCTTCATATTGCCGGAGTTGGCCAGCCAACTCATCCACTGTTTGTTCCTCTCCGTCTTTCCAATGAGTTTGCATGTGACACTAGTGCACTCCGTAAAAACTTCCACCACATGGGTCAGATGCATTTGACTTCGTCTGGATCTTTGGGTAACTGCTCGTTGTTCAGGTCATCATAAATCACTTCCAGCACAGCTAATTCCCTCAGGTACTGGATACCTCTCTCCATGGTGGTCCACCTGCCTGGGTGACATATAACATCTTCCTTGAAGGGATACCTTTCCTTCACGCCTGACAGGAGTCGCCTCCAGAGGCTGACGACTTGTGCCGCTTGTCCAATTGCTTTGTCAATGCCCCCTTCCCTAGAAAGGGATCCCAGCTGCTTGGCTTCCCTGCCCTCTAATTCCAGGCTACTGGCCCCGCCATCCCAGCATCAGAGCAGCCAGGTGACAATGTGCTCGCCTGGACGACGGCTGAAGTCTTTTCGCAGCTCACTCAGGGATAGGGACCGGGTGGTTACCATCTCATTTACGGGTTCTGCCTCCTCCTCCTCCTGTTCCTGTGATGGCCCTGGTTCATCTTCATCCCTTACTAAATGAGCTGATTTTCTGGTGCATTTTCTTTTTTGTATAGGGGTGACTGATACCAGCACGGGTTGGTTCCCTGTCTCAGGGGGTGGGGTAGCCACAGGGCCTGTTGCTTTGTCATCAGCTGCAGAGATGTTTTCTACCCCTTGGGGGTTCTGAGTGGTGTTAAACAGGGCTCGGTAGGCATGGGCCAGGCCCCAGCACATTGCAGTGATCTGTGTCTCCATAGAATTGCCAGGGTGACAGCATATTTTTTCCAAATATTCTACCAATTTTTCAGGATCTACACTTGTTCAGGGGTGAAGTTCCAAAACATTTCAGTTAAGTGATTAACTAAAGTTAAGTGATTAACTTCAGTTAAGTCTTCTGAAGAGATCTAGACTCCTTTCCTACACTTTTTTCTTAATTGGACAACAAATTCCAGATATTTTTGCAGTTTCAGTTTAAATAAATGTTAATCTAACTTTACATTCAAATGCTTAACTCATTAGACTTATTAGTTCTGATTAGAACTAGTGTTACTTAGTAGAACAATAGTAATGGTTTGGGGATTTATTTGACCCTGACTTTTAATTGATCTGAATAGACATATCTGATGTCATTTCCAAAGATTTCCAACTTCATAACTGTTTACATGTACCATGTAGCCCATCTTTCTGAGCAAAAATTTTATTTCCCTCATCCTCTCAGAGCAGTAAGACTGACAACAGCAGCTTGCCATGCCTTGACCAAAACTATCGTAATACCCTTTGGCAGAGACTCTCCTTGCATAGTCAGCTGCCACAGAAGGCAGGAAGATTGGCACTGCACAGCTAAGGCTCTGTCCAGCTCACAACACTTAGGACCCAAGTAAATTCAACAAGCTGCAGCCAGTCTATAGACCCACGGAGTTATAAACTACAGCAAACCAACTCAGCAATCAACAGGCAAAACCCCAACCCTTCCAACCACCTTATACTTAATTTTAAAAAACTCCTGTTAGCTTCTTGATCACAAGGTGCAAACCACCAAGGTAATTAAATAATAATAATAATTTTAAAAAAATTAAAAAAAGAAAATAAATTGAAAAACAAATTAGATAAATAAATAACTTTTAAAAGACATTGTAATACATTTCAACTAAGTCTCCATAATGGAAACTTTGGAAAATTAAGAAGTGAAAAAATAGCAATACACAATGGGAATAAAAATGTTTTTAATGTGAATTTGCTATGAGAACTAATATTGGGAACTCCCTTTTTGGGAAAGAGAACCATTTCTTGAAAACGATTGGGTTCAGCCACCAGCCATCTAGCCTACTGTGTTACTGGGTTCATGACAGAGGATTCCTTCCCTGAGCTGAAAGACTGTGATTATCATTTTATACCCAAAAGCATTGACTCTAACTTACTCTATGCAATGAAAACTGTCGTAAATTATAAAATTGGTTTTAAGACCAATTTTTTTAATCTTCCATAATATTTAACTTCATTACCTCCTTTAGCAGTGAGTTGCTCTTTGAATTATTCAGATTGTGTATATTAGTTCATTCATTTGTTCTAAGCCTACCAAGGACTAGTTTAAAGTTAACAGCCTTGTTTTTTTCTATGATGAAACTGAAAAGAAATAACTTGTTACAAAAGGGGATACTGTATACTTACTGAATATGAGAAGATTTTTACACCACATCAGTATGTCTGTTTCGGATTATGCCGGGATGTATGCTTTTGTACATTCTCAAACAAGGAAATAGATACTAATGGAAGTGTTTCTGAGAGTAACCCAACACTTCCCCAGACTAGATCCTGGTAACTTCTCCTGCTTCCAAATGTAATCCCGCCCAAAACTTGTAGCAAAACCAAATATTCAAAGTACATATGAGAACTTAAACTAGTATTGAATTTATGATCATTTATCTCACTCCCCTCAACTGGTAGCATTGTAATTAAAAATACTGCTTGGCTTGTGTTATCTTTGCTGCTTAAAAAATCTTACATGAGGATAATATTTCTGGAATAAAAGAGACTGATTGTACATCATCAAAAAATAAGCAGTGAGCAGATTAATAAATAAAGCACTCAACTTTCACTAATAGAGTGAAAATTGTCAATACTAACCAAAGAACAGATCATAAGTGAGATGGATGGTGGTCTGTGATCAGCCAGCCGTCAATAAGTCTTTTGAAAACAATAAACTCTCTCTTGAACAAATCAGTCTAACAGGAAATATCTTTTTAAGTGACACTAAATTAGGGATGATGAAGGTTGAAAATATTACTTACAATGTTGGACCTGACTGGTCAGGCTCTTTATTGACAAGAACAAAACTAGGCAGCACTCTAAACAACCTTCTTAGAAAGCAAGAGAGCTATGGCATCTCGTAATTTTAAAATAGTGGTTTGAGTCTAACCAACCACAAGGTGATACACAGCACAAAAGGAAACAAACACATAACTGCAGAGTCCATGGCTGTTACATCAGATGGCTTGGTAAATGTATGGATAAATTAGACATCAGTTTGGAAAACATGTAAACTAGGAACCAGAAAATTACGGGACATATAAATTAAGTATCTATTTCATTTTCACGTAAAACCTGCATAAAAATATTTTAAGATTTGTAAAAGGGGGTTTGAATTTGATAATCTAAATAGTTTCAAAAGTTGTAACCTCAAAACCTTTGAGTGTTTCGGGAACAGAACGTAAATAGCAGAGAAGAGTCTAAAAGTACTGTTTTGAGGCCTAGAGGTAGAACATGACCATTTGATGCTACTGGAGCACCAAATTCACAAGGCACATAAACAATAGAAGTCTTGAATTTACATCACATATGCCAGGATAAGCTACAAAAGGAAGCACAACACACATTATGGACCCACACAATGAGAGAGAAAGCTCTTATAGCATACTATAGATTTATATTAAAATAAATTTAGATGTTCTGCAAAAGCAATTTATAAAAGATAAAGAACTGCACTATCCCTGTGTTTTCACAGTAGTGTCATCCCTGTACAGAAGGGAACCACCTGCAGGCAGATGAACTAAATAAATTAATAGTTTTTTCCAAATGCTAATCTCCTGGCCAAATTCGGTCGTGGTGTGAAGAGTAGTAAGTCATTCATTGAACATAAAGCAATTGTGAAGAACTGTGAAGGGAAAAATAGTACAGAGAACTCAGAATCTTTTGGCATTTAGTGGATGCAACAAACACATCACAAAGTAACATGAATGGAGGAAAGAATATGAACTGCTAGCGAGGAAAGTAATTGACAGGATCACAGAAAATAAGCACTCTGTCTCCCCAGGTTAAGCTTATTCCCAAACCGTTCATAAATTTTAGGGTGTGTGTCATACTAGTAAAACTCTGAGGAAATTTGATAGCTGAATAGCTACAAGGCTAAATTTGGTATTTTCAAAGCATAAAATCAAGTAATTTTTTTGGTTTTGCATGGCCACTGAATACAGAGCTGGTGTATATTTAACTGAGGTCACATAAAAAGCACCAAGAAAAAAAGAAAAAGGGCAAATTTGGTTTGTTATCTTTGACAACATTGTTGGTTTTCCCCTGCCCAGTATGACCTTTATAGATTCTTGAAACTCTCACTACAGTTTTGCTGCTCAAAGAAAAGGTGGTGTGGTAGGTATCCAGAAAAAAATACCTCTTCATAGACACACAGTATTTATAACTGACAAAAATTAAAATCTTTTAAGGCAAGTTACATCTGGCATACTTCTCCTAGCACATAGCTGTAGCCTACAGTACCCTGTATCCTACCAGAGATATGACAGATGAAATCTACATCTTACAATGCGAAAGAAGCAGTAGCCATTCCACTGAATGGAAACAGCAAAATTTAGAGGTGGAAGAAATGACTATGTTTTAAAGCTGAATGAAAATTCTATTTCATGTATTTTTTTCTGATTGAATGAGGGATTTCTCTTTTCAGCAGTATTTTTCTTAAACTGATTTTTGTTTGCATTCATGGAAAAAATACCTCTATACATGAAATATATTTCAGCTATTGGCACACAGATGCCAAAATATTTAGTATCCCCTGCCCCAGCCCAAACCTCCAACCTCCTAGGAAAAGATTTAATGAAAATTGAAATGGGAAACTATTCCCATTAAACATTCCTCTTAAGGAAATAGTATTACCCTGGCCTTTTTTTGCAACACATGCAAATGTATTTCAGCATAATTTTTATAACGAATGCAAGTGAGGCTGTTTTCCTGGTCCCCATTACCACGCTTGATGGCAATTTATTATGTCCCACAGGAGCCGAAGAGCAGCACAGGTGAAATCCTTAGAAAGCAGAACTTTACTGACCAGGGCAAAACAGTTTTTCAGGGCCCAATCACCTTAACTTCAGAATTTTCTCAGGCATGATTAAAGGCACATTCATGATGTCAATGCCTGGAGATAACTCTCACATCAGAATGTCTCAGCAGAATTGGAAAGATAAGCCACTGCGATTTCTAAGAGGGACAAAACAATACATTTTCCTGTTACCTCACATTCAGAAAAATCTAACCACTATTTACAGGGGAAAAAAGGAAGAATAAATGTGCCCAAGCTGGACATTAATATATAAAATCTAAATGCAAACACTTAAATTTTGCAACATTATAAGTATTGAAGATAATGTCTTTGAATAGGAAAATTTTGGGCACTTTGGAAAAAACAGTATACCAGGATAATGTTTTAGCACACACATGTAACTAGTAGAAAGAAGTTAGGACAGCAGTGTTTGAACATTTTAAGTGTCAACAACAATACTAAAGAAGAAAATCATTACTAGTGGGCCTGTACCTTTCACATTGTTTTTTCTTTAGTATTCAGAGATATTATAAGTCAATGTGCATTAGAAACCAGCAAATTAATTAACTTAGCTCATAGCCACCTACATTGGTATCCATAAGCATGAACTCCACCAAGTATCAACAATATACGCAACCAAAAATATACACAGCCCTGAAACTTTCTTAACATGTTTTTAGCGTATGTATCTCCCCATCTTTGCTCTCTAAACTGTAGAAGTGTCCTGTAAAAATAAGTTTGTGCATGCCTCCAGAGCTTCAGGTAGTCCCATTAATTGATGCATTAACATTTCAGACCTAAGGTTTAATATGTCATTCCCAGGACGGGCTTCTGTCAGCATATCCCAGCTGAATATCCATTCACAGGAAGGGAAGAAGTAAAGGAAGAAAAAAAAGCAAATTAAAAGTTCACTCATTTCATGTCAGCCTGTCTCTGCAATCGTTGACCTTAATGGAGAATCATGCCTCCAATTATTTTGATAAATCTACTTTACCTTTATAGAATTATAACCATAGCAACATTATCTCTCCATAACAGGGAAAAATTTCCATTTTCATGCCTATAAGGGTAAGGGACGGTGACAAAATAGTGAGAAGGGCTAGTTTTGCTCAGCTTTGATCTTCCACAGTCTAGCAGACATATGGGAATGTAAATTATTGCCAGAGCTGTGTTCAGATTTAAAATCACTGAACTTTTTAAAACTGTGGACTATACTCAGGATAATTACAACAGAACTGCACAATAAAGTATGTGGGAACGGTAGTTGTTTTGCTAGCTCCTTTTTCGTTGGAATGCTTGTTTGTTGTTTTCCTAGACCAATGGCATTAGTGCCAGAATTTTGTGAAGAACTATGTCTGTTCCCCTTTTCAAGCAGTACTCATTCCATGAAAAACAACAGTTGAAATCTGGGTGTCACTGAAGCCAATGACTTTGGCTGTTAACTTTAATATGATTCAAATATCACCCAGTACCACTAACAGACCTTCTAACATTAGATTTTTCTACTCTGAAAAACATTGAGTTAGTGGCATTGGTATTGATGGCCTCTATTTTTTGCTGTTATGAACAGTGGGTTTTCTTCTTCTACAAACAGGCATTGAACATAACTTCCCGGGGAGAACAAGGAAGGAAGGAAGGAAGGAAAGAAGGAAGAAGGAAGGAAGAAAGAAAATTACTTTGATACCATGGGGTTAGTACTGGCAATCCAAACAGCTGACTGACTGCCATGTTCTATTCCATTCCAGCATTGGTTTAAAGCAATCATACATTTCACGTCTGAAGGAGAGAGACCTGGAAGGGACCTCCTGTATAGTAAGCTTCACCCACTGTTATCGTCTATTCCATTAGTCCTCAAGGCTGTGTGTTATTCTAATCTCCAGTGCACCTAATGCATGGTATCCAGGCAATTTACTAGTCTCCTACAATGTTTCAATCCTTAGCCATTATTAGGTATATTAAATAAGATGAGTCCTAAGATAAATGCCTAACAATCCTGGCTTCAAATCCTGACTCCTGCCATCTACCCATTCTGCACCCTCTTCAGACTGTTCCTGATGTCCTCCAGTTTTGCTGCAAATTCTTTCCTTCATTTTAATTCATATTTTCCCATAGTTCACCATCTTAAATATTTCACAAAAATCTACATGAATGGTATTATTTAGAAATCAATCTAATCTTATCAAAGAAGATAGCAGACTAATCTGTCATATTGTATTTTTTGAATATTATGGTACATTTATTTTTTTGTCAACACAAAACACAGACAGAAAAATGTTTCAAGAAAGGGATGTAGGCAAGACTTTATGCTACAGATCATGCAGGTGGGGTTTCCTGATGAGAAGAATAATGTTGATCAGATCCAGGCATGTAATATGCATCAGCCACAACTAAACAGACACTTAAAAGCTGTGAAGTAATGAAAAGCAGGCAATCAATGCTGATAGAAAGAAAATATTCTCAGAAAGAATTTCTGTTAGTCCATCATGCAGATGAAACAGTGGTTTGCACACTGCTATTATGGGGTTTGGGAAAAATAAGTGTTCATTCCATAAAATATTTCTTCTAAATTATTGTCTCAAATTCTAGCTGATATCACTTCCTATTCAAGTTTCCCCAAGCTGAGAAATTTTACCTTCTGTACAGACCAGATTTTATTTTCTAAATGAACATGCTAAGTGTTGGATTTCCCTTCTTGTTGTTTAGCATGTTTATTATTTGACTAGCTTGGGCTGTTACGTTATTGGTTTAAGGCTGTTGGAAAGACAGTTCTTCCCCATAGTTTTAATCTAGTGATGACAAAGGACAGCATATGGCTATAAGAAACAGTCAGAAAAAAGAGGGAGATGGAACATTAAGTAACCGATGAGAGGCGTGTGGGTTCAAAGAGACCACATACACATACCAACACAGACCCTACGAAACCATTATCACTTTGCAATCATAAGCATAGCTCCACAGTATGCTAAGTCAAATTGCCTGCCTACTTTTGATTTTACAGATTGCAAACTGATTTTCTTGCCTTTAAGCACTATTCATGTGTGTACTATATAAGAGTGTTTGGTAAATAAAAGTATACTTCTATAAAGACAGAAAGATTTTGGGTAGAAAAGGAACTTTAAGGTTTGCAGTGCGAAGTTATTCCAGGTACCTATTCCTACAGTATCCAACTTCAGAAGTTTAAATCAGAAACCTCTGGCAGGGCTCACAATCCTTTTTATATTTTGTAATTTAATAAAAACGAGGCTCAGGGGGGAAAATGATTAAAATCGGTATCAAATAAAACAACACAGTGATTAAAATCTCATTTTTGCAGGGTCTTGTCTTTCCTTGTCTTTAGATAACTAGAGTAATAGCTGCCTTTAGCAAAGTGGTAATAACCATTTCAGTACTAGAATTCCCAACAGCAGGAGCTGTGCCTTGACAAACGAATATGGAGATCTGAGCACAACCTTATTCAGATCTTAAAAAGAACACTGTAGGATGGCGAGAACATGGCTGCCAGGTTTTTTTTTTTTTTTTTCTCCATGCGATTTTCCCCTCCCAGCTTCCCCCTCCCCCAAAAACTGAAGGCAAATGAAAGTAATTAGCACTAGAAATGCTGAAATGTTCATTTCTGAGCCAGGACTGTCTCTGGGCTATATCCAGAATTCTGTTACTCAAACAGAGAATCCACCGTTTCAGGGTGGAAAACAGCAGTAATTCCTGTCTTTACCATTCTCTATTTCTTCTTTCACTAGTGAAAAATGTCATATTTTTGGTTTCTTAAGTGTTATCTGTGAAGAGAAAACCTGCCTGGCATTTACAGCCTCGAAGTAATGATTTCTCTTCTACATTTGTATTTTGTATGTCAAATAAATTTGCCAATTTTTCCCATTAAATGCTAATAAAATGGACACATGTCTAAAACGCTAAACATATGTAGTAATGTTTTCATTCCAATTCAACCTGTTTACTGCCTAAAGAAGTTCAGCGCATTAATGCACAGTGTGTAGAAGTTTATATCCCCTGGGTGATTAGAGGGATAAGATAGAAATAATTGATTGATGCAGTACAAACATTGAAAAATGCATTACATATTGAGGTAGAAGTTTGGACATGGAAAAAAAGGTGAGAGTGGTACATATGATGACTTGTGAAGCACTTGGATACTATGATAATAGGCATTGCATGAGGATTCCAGACTATACATACTTACTCTCCATCTCCAGAGAAAACCAAAAAAACCCCACTTCTTTTTCTTTTTCATCATGAGCAAATTGCATGGAAACTGAACTCTTGAAAAGATTTAAACTGAGGCAATATTCAGGCAGTTACAGATTTTGACCCTGCCTTCCTCCCTGCTGTTTTGTGTTGGGATGAATAAAAAGGGCAAGAAAAAAAGTTGCTATAGAAGATCAGCTGAAATCACATACTTCCATTTCTTTCACAGGGTGGCAATACTCTGCCTGCTTGAGCCTGCTTATTCACTTTGAGCCAGCCATAAGGAAGGCCAAATTTTGCTACTTTGTAGCCTCATCCATTTATCCTAGTTTAAGTGAAACCGTAGTTTCACTGAGTACCTATCCTGCAATAGGCAAAAGACAAAACAGACATAAAAGATTAAAAAGTCAGGGATATAAAACAAACAGTAAATACAAGCAGACCGCTGTGGTAGACAGTGAGTAAACTTACCAGAAAAAAAGATGTAGTCATCATTAGAGACCTAGTATTCCTAAGAGCTACCAGGCAGTGATGCTGAAGATGCTGCCCTTTTTCCTTCTATTTAGAACAAACATTATCTTTAGAATCTCACAAATTGTGGCAATAACTTCTGGACACTGCAAGATACAGTTGTAACTCTGGCCAGTGACAAAGAATATCCTCTCTTTCTACTCTTTCAAGACAAGGACAAGATATTTTTTCTTTCAGCCAGCCATGTCTTTTATTAGCAATCTCAAATTATAAAACCAGTCAAGAAGACCATCCACTGTACTCTGCTGTCACTTGACGTGGGTGCAAGCAGAGAGTTGCTACAGCACTAATATTAAGACTCAGAGTAATTTGTGGATGCCTAAATGAGCACCAATTTTTTGAAGAAAAAAATTCCTGACAAGCGGTATCAGCAGTAGTATCGAGAAGGAATCAAAAACATGGAACTTTCATGGCAGTGGAAGCAGAGGGAGCGGGATCAGGGGAAGTAGGACCTGGCGACAGAGAGGAAACATGTAGTATAGAGTCGCAGGCAGGGGATTTCTGGGAGGGAGAGCTCCTGAAGTAGACTTCCCTTCATATTACCCACACTCTAATCTACACAGGAGGAGAGGGGCACAGAGATATGTTGGGTTTGTTTCATTTTTTCATAGACAACCCCCAGGTTATCCATCTGAAAATGCAGCACTGTAGAAAATGGATTGTCTTTAAAAGATTTATGTTTAATTCTGCTGTGTGTGATGCCTACGATCAAGACAGACTTCAAACAATAGATCCCCTCACCAATCCTCTTTCAGCAGAAACTCTAACATGGCGTTCCAGTTTTGGGAATATCTGTTATGCATGAACAAGTAAACTAGGGCTGTGATTAGTTGCACCTCCTCTTTGAATATCCTCAAGGAGTATATGTGCACATTTAAAAATATGTGGCACATTTTTGAAAGTTATATTGACATGCATAGATGAGAATTTATCATCAGAGCATTTTAGCTCTGTGAACTGATTTCTGATGAAAATGAATTATTGTTATAATAAAAGAAAAGCATTAGAAAATGATGCACATTCACATCTTAATTAAAAAAAAAAGAAAAAAAAAATTTGCATTATTTTATTTGAGAACAATATGTGATCCTACCATCAAAGAGGCAGTCCGTTGCAAAGCACAGAGTACTGCATAGTTATGTAGGATTCCTCAATTGCCCTGGCAGTGAGACCCTGCTCTGCCCGCCCCATGGGGACCCTCTGAAGCCGCCAGGGAGCCCCCAGCCTTAAAAGGGAGTTTGGGAAGGGACTGACAGCCCCAGGCTGAGCTGAGATGGAGCCCTGGGGCCATTGAGCAGGGTGAGGCAGGAGGCCCCAGGGGAGGCTGGTCAGGTGCATTGTTTGTGCCACCAGGGCCCTGGCACTATGTGTCTTTGGGCTCCCCACTTTGCTTTCTGTCAGTGTCTTTCTCCCAATGTTTGATGGTTCTTCCAGAACTAAGATGGCATCAGCAACAACAGAGGTCATCAGCCTGATCATTAGCAAGATGGCATTCATTCACATGGGATGAGCTGTGAAGTTTTACATCAACAGCAGAGTTGATCTGTTGGTGGTTCGTACATTTGAGTGCTTATATGCACAATTTTAATATATTACTAAGATGCAATTCGGACTGAATGCAGGTTTCTGCTAACAAACCAACTAGGCATAGGAGGCATGCTTGTATCCCAGAGTCCACTAGAGCGAGCTGAGACCCTGTCCCCGCCTAGGCTGTTTTACATCCAATTTGGGAGCAACAACAGATGTATGGATGGGAACTAAGTACCACATACCTCACTGCAGCCCCTTTCTTATCTTACAGCTCAAATGTACACCCATTTAGCGTCCCCCTGCCATTTCACTGCCCCTTGTCTCTTTCCTGTCCTTTCAGTCCCATCTTTCCCATCCCTGCCACACTCAAGATGAGCTATTATATTTTTTGTACATATATGGACAAAAATGGTTTTTAATATCAGACATCAAATCACACAAATTAAAATCTCTAGTGACGTCGGTAGGAAAATTGTATTGCTGGTCAGTATTTTATTTCAGTTCTGTGAGGCAGCTTTTTCAGCCTGCTGATGCTTATAAAATGCTTTAGTTGTGAGATACCAGGAGTAATACAAATACACTCTTGATCTCCTGGCATCCAAGTAACACCTCCACTGTACACCAGTTCATTTTTTGCATATTGTAATGATTCTGCTGTACCCTGACATACATGTGTGTAAATCATATCTGTTAACATTTTTTTTTCAGTTTTAATTATTAATATTTTAAGTTACTAGCATAAATAAATCACACAGATTTTTACAAACCACTTCTTTAAAAGCTATGGATAGGCTCTTTGATCATGGGATGGTCGCTCTTCTCTTACTATGTTTTCAATAATAGCTTTCCTTGTAAGTGCTTTTGGCTTTTATTAACCCATTTGATTTGTATGAATTTTGGTGTTGAAATACAGAGTAGCATTTTATATTTAAAAAGCTATGATTACCTTAGAATAAAGACGTGAGTCACTGGGACTGATTTCTTCTACTCTG
This sequence comes from Fulmarus glacialis, assembly GCF_000690835.1. Lineage (NCBI taxonomy): Eukaryota > Metazoa > Chordata > Aves > Procellariiformes > Procellariidae > Fulmarus > Fulmarus glacialis. The sequence continues at coordinate 12,727 of NW_009213804.1, forward strand.
AATAAAAGAAAACTGTATCACAGTTGGCAGATGAAAAACATCAGTCACATGAGTAGACAAAGATTTCTGAAATGCCACCTTAAGAGTATTGGTTTCACAACAAACTTACCCCACAGGACAAGGTATTAATCAGTACTTGGTTGGTAACATCAGTTAGTGCTTCAGCTCTCCATGGAAAGTAACTGCAGTCCTCAGTGTAATAAACAGGCTATAAGATTTAAGAATCTGAATTCTGAAAAGCAGTTCATGAAAAATTAATTTCCTTCGTTTTTAATTTTTGTGTTCGAGGAAAGCCGCTGACATGAGAACTTTTTCTGATTCTCCTTTTCTCTGTCTCTCTCTCTCTCCTGCCCAGCCCCCTTTTTTTTAATTTTTCTTTTTTTTTTTTTTTTTTTTATTAGGAAAGTAGCCAGGGCTACCGGGCCCCAGGAAAAAACAGACAGAACTAACCCTTTCCTGCCTGACCCCACACTCATAGTGTAAGAAAGTGTAAGAACACAGTGTAAGACACAGAGTTTAAGAACTAATGTGTAGGGGAGCAACAACACTGTGTCAATGACTCCAGGCCTGAGAATAGATATTACTGAGGAATTCTTTGATGCCAGTTATACTGCCAGACAGGATTATTACATCCAAAAAGAGAGGCATAAAATGCAGTTAGGTGCTCAGTCCATTGGAAAGCAATGAAAGTTAGTTGCCTATCTGAATTCTGTTCCTTTGAAAATTTCCCTCAAGTTCTCTAAGAGAAGGATGTTGTCTTTGATTTGTGTTTGTAAAATGAGTCGCAATACAGCAGATCAGTAAGTGGCCAGGCAGATTGAGCAGAAAGATGTGGAAGCCAGAAACGCACCCCCTTTGCGAGAAAATCATAGAATCATAGAATCATTA
>NW_009213805.1:0-451 GCF_000690835.1 Fulmarus glacialis
ATAAAGATTTTAGTTGGATATTCATTCAGAATATAAGACATCAGGCTCCTTAAATAAACAGACAAGTAATACTATTTTTAGACCAAGACCGAGAATGGGCATTGGAAAGTCAAGCACACTGTACTGAACCAAAGGTGCATATACCTTCTAGTTCATTTTCTACACTTGTACATTAAGTTCATGGCCAGGGGTGAATCCCACCTCCCAGTGTGATAAGCATCCTCTGCAGCTACAGGAACCATGCCTAGGATCTTCAAGGCAGCCCTGATGGCAAGATCAAAATAATATCCCTTTTTCACTTGTAGCAGAAAATGGTGAATCCCTCTTCTGTGACAGCCTGTTTCAAGGGAGTTTTGGAGCATTTCTGAGAAAGACCCATTTCTTGGGCTGTGTTGTGCTGCAGGGTATGGGCTAGAAGAGCCTCTAGTTGGATACTGTGCAGCCATAGCGG
>NW_009213805.1:554-9605 GCF_000690835.1 Fulmarus glacialis
TGCACTGCTCTTCCCTTGCGACGCAGTGAGGAGCCCAGAGAACCAGGTGAGAGCACCAGCAGTAGACCGTGACGCTGAGGACACGGCCTGCAAAATTTGATACTACCTGGAGCTCCCAAAGTGCGGGAGGCTCCCTGCCAGGGTACACCACCTTGCCGCGGCCCAGCTGAGAGCTGACCGATGAACAGGTAAGCAACAACTAACGATTTGATTACTCCCTGCCACAGCTTAATGGTCAATCGAGACCGCTTGATCGCAACAAAGCTAAAAACTTTCCTCTGTAAGACTCATGGAGAGCAGGGGAAACTTTGGTCTCTTGTAGCTGCACAATACATCCACAAGACACCGGGCTGTCTGCCTCTTCCCACGTTACCAAGTTTCCGTTGGAGCAGCAACTCCACCTAACAAATGTAACTTTAACAACAGTAGAACAACCTAATAGCTTAGCATGCCAGGGGGCTAATGTGGTGGGCCATTTAACGCTGCACTAAATAGCCCTGGTTTGATTCTCATTGCCAAGTGCTGAACTGAGAATTGCAACTGCAGGAGCAGTTCCTAATTCATTAGTTAAAGGGGGTCATTGCTCATAGGGTGGGGAAGAGGGAGGGAGGGGGGGGATATCAGACAACTCTAAACATTCAAAGTCGACAGAAGGTTGCACTCCTGAGAGATGCAGTATTTAGCTGAAAGCCTGACAAAGCTCTGCAGCTGGGAGGCCTGTGGTGGTTTTACTCGACACTAAAAAAGTTGCCATAAGACACTTGTAACCTGTATAATAGGCTTGGTGGGAACGGGGAAGCCGGGAATGAAAGGAAGGTGAAAACATCTTGCTAATAACACTGCGGTTTCGTTTCAACTGGCCCTCTAAACCATACACCATGCAGGCTGCCAGCACGGCAAAGCAGCAGCAAAACAAATAAACTGCCTTCCCATCTACAGTTCCCAAAAAACCTGAACCCCTAAAAGAGACCTGATTGCAAAGGAGATCACTCAAAAAACTTAAAATGATACAACGAAACAAGCCCAAATTTACAGGGCACCTCTGCAAAGGGAGAGCTTTATTCCTGAACGTTAGAACCCTAAAACAACCGTTTTCTCTAATTTCTGCCATCACTCAGATTGGCCTTGAATTACCTCCTGATAGGCCTCCCATGTGCTTGCAGATGAGAGAGTGTAATGGGGATCTGTTAATTAACTAGAAGCAAAGTTGCACGGTGGGGATCAAACACTGGATGCGTCCTAAAACTCCCACAGAGAAGATGAAATGCAGCGCAAACTTTAAAGACTTCCCGTCATTAGCCAAGACCTTGGCTGCTCCTGGCCCAGACCCCTCCTGTTTCGGAGAACAATGAGGACAATGATGGCAGAAATGAAATAGTGCAGCAAGGAACAAAGGAATTAGCTATTTACCCACAGAGAGAGAAAGGAAAAGAGGGGCGGGGGGGAAGGGGGAAGGGAACTTGCTTTTTTCCTAGGGTTTCTGCCTACTTTTAATTAATTTACGGCTGCCAGGGACTTGCACACAGAGCACGCCCAGGAGCATTGTGCTAGAGCGTGGTGCTAATACATGTAACATCTACTGTTTACTCCCAGGCAGGAAGGAGAAGGAGCTGGGGCAGAGGGGCAGTGGGGAAGGAGGAGAGAAGATCTTCCCTCTTCACAGCTGCTTGAAAGAGTCGGGCAGAGAGGAGCAAAAGGTTACGCTGATCTCTAACTTCTATGAACCCGCTTCCATGCGGGCTATTATTATTCTTTAAAAGAGCTCCAGGTAGGGTAGATCACTCTGGGCAAGACTTGCACTGGGTACTAAACTGAAAAAGGACGGCACTAGGACAGGGACACCCAGGTGAGGTGACAGCGAGCACCGCGCCGACAGCTCATCAGAAAACAAAGGGCCAGGTTTAACGGGCTTCCTCCAGTGCCCTCAGATCAAGGGAGGAGATCTCAGGGTGGAGACCCACAGCCAAACACATTGCTCTGTGGAGATACCCCACTGCATTTCCAAAGCACTCGCTCTGAGCTAATAAGGCTGGCTTCGCAGCACGGCTAATTGGGCCAGGCAGAGCGCTTCACTGCCACGATGGCATGAGTAGCTACCTTCTTCAGCAGTTCCATAGATAAATACTGCCCCCAACTTCACTGAGCTGAAAATCCAGCTATAGCTAAACTGTGCCTACCCCTCGGACACAAGGGCATAGCACCAGACTGGGACCTTACTGGAAAGGCAACTGGATGCAAAACAGGATACCCTAAAACACCCAAGCTGGCATTGTAAGCCTGTGTTTGAGAGAGTGACTTGAGCACCAAATGATAATTTGCTTCATCTTACCTTTAATCTAAAAAAAGCTTTGTCAGATGGCTATTTTCATGAAGCCTAAACCCCAGGATGCAAAGCAGCATTGCATTTCCATTGCAAGCCTAGAGAAAAAGGCACAGAAAAGTCACACCGTTCAAGGAGAGCCCTGCATTAAGACTCCGCAGCTCCACCTACAAAACCACCAGACCGCAGAGAACATGGCGATAGGTGCAGCATGAGAAGCTGAAGGGAACAGAGTAATTCTCCTGGTAGGCACTCTGTGAATGTTTGCTTGGGCTTTTGTCTCCCTTGGAAAAGGAACAGAAGAAACAGAGGCTCCACTGAAAAATACGAGTCTGCAGCTGATCAGATTTATTCTCGGCCTAGACAGTGGCCTTAGGCAGCAACGGTTTCAGTCCGTATTTTGCACATCACTGCTTTTGATAGGGAATGGGAACAGGAACAGAGGCTAAGGAGTCCTAAGGCTGAATGTGAGCCCCAGGTGAGGATGAAGCATTTACAGTATTTTCTGGTTGCTCAGCAGAATGGTGGTGGGGGTGTCAGTCTTTTTCAAAGGTGAGATCAAACCATACTATTACGTGTATTTTAAAACTAAGAGGCATAAACATTCAGCTTCTAGGCTACCTGTTCAGAAGAATCAGCATGTGTTTCACAGTTCAGCAAAAGAGACAAAGCCTTCTAGGGTTACAGTTAACGAGACCAAAACAACAGTTAAAAAGCCCATTGCACATCAGGCATGATTGGCTATGTAGGAGAGAAGCACAGAAAACTTCCCTGACACTTGGTCCAGGGCACCAAGCAAGACCTACTTGAGGGTAGGAGGCAGTGAGGGAACGTCCTTTGATACCATAACTAGTGTCTCAGCGCTGTCCCACGTTAGCTAACTCCAGAGATGGGAAATATGCATAAGGTGAACAGAGGGTTGGGGGACTTTATATCCTGTTTGGATACATTATAAAGCCAGCTACACTTTCAAAGAGGAAAGTGATGTCGTCTTTTCCAAAAACATCTCATTCCAGTGACTGATAGTTGAGTTTTCATGTAACAGGCACCATTCTCCGATGTTGCCTACATATTGCTCAATCCTAACTAGATTCAACTAAAATATCTAGGAGTACATCTCTTTGCTCTTTCACTCTTCTGTCTTCCAGCAGCTCTTCGTTCTTCCCCCAAGGTCTGCTTCTCACTATTTGGAAAGCACTGCTGTCATGACTTTTGTGTGCGATTACATTGTCCTCTACCAATGAGATACCCAGCTGACACCCCAGGGATGACCAGATTATTTGTGTCTCGGGTCCAATGTGGCGCACATCACTGCAGCACTCAAGTGCTGCATTGCCACCTAGCGCACCCATCCTCACTGCTCTCCTTCTAAGTAATGCTGCTATTTACGTTTGGTAGTTAGATACATGTATGATCCGTCTTGCTTTTGGTCAGCCAGGAAAGCTTGTGGCAGAGCTGGGAACCAAGACTCAGCTCCAGATCAGTATTACTGGGGTGTCCATATTCCTCTTCACAAACAGGGTTCCTGTGCCTACATTTCAGCATCTGGTGTTTCCCGTGTTTAAAGCTACTGGACTCGTCCATGCAGGTGACTGTGACATTTGTGTATATGCAGGCACCATCTTTCCCATTCTCGTTGCACTGCTGAATCTCTGGTGATGCTCAGAGAGACCACAAAGACTGAGCGATCACAGGGATTGAACGAGTTGGCACAGCAGCGAGGAGGTCACTTTGGTCAGAGGTGAAGCACATTAAGGAGGCAATCAGCGGTAAACCTGCTTACAACCATTGTCTTTTTGGGGAAAACAGACATCACTGATTTCAAGAACAAGCACCACTACCTCCCGCTGCCTGACTTAGAACCAAATCTCACTCATCCTGTTTATCCAGGCAGATCTGTTTGGACCTTTACTTTTGAAATGGAAGAAATCTTTTCAAATTTTATAGAGAGAGAGAATAAAGGGGGCTCAGTTTACAAAATTTGTTCACATCTCAAGCAGAACACACAAGATTGTAGCTCCAGAGGGGAAATTGCTTTAACATGGTGCAAATACATGAGATTGATCCTTACAAAAAGGTCTGAAGTGCAAAGTAGCAGAGTCCAGGTTTCAAATTCTTTGCTTTTATGCACCTCTGACAGCAAAATGACTGTGTTAGAGTAAGTGATTTTTAAAAATCTGTTTTATTAATTCATTTGGCTTATATCACTGAGAGGAAATCATCCCATCACAAAATCTGCCAAAAGGTTCAGTTATTATTAGCCTCTAAGATGCAAGCTAATTGCTTTCTATGTTTTTCACCAAAACCAGCTGAGATCCTGAGGTTCACTAAAAGGATACTGCACATGCTCAGAAATTCACCTGTCCTGAAGATTTTTTATTACACATTTGACATTAGTGTTCCCCAGTGTAAAATCTGTGTTATATGTTAGGTTCGCATCTTACAGAGACTTCAGCAAGCCTGTAACTCTGCACACGTCAATAGTCTTACTGAAGTTAGAGGGAGTATTCAGATGCATAAACACGTGAACTTGCCAAGCCTTTGCAAAATCAGAACCAGACTGTATCACCGTGAACACTATAGACCTTGTCACAACTGCCTGAAATTAAATTCATTTTTTAAAGAAATATATTTAACAGAAATTTTATGGGGAAATTGTTGGATCTCTCTTCTCTGCTTCTCTAAAAAATTATCAAAACAGATATCTGAAAAATGTAGTACTGCACAATCCCTCTAGTTTTATATATCTCCTCCTTCCTTGAAGCCTGGAAATAGTCCAAAAAAGCCAAGTGACTTGACTTCTCCTACACCCCAGTAACTCTCTGCTGCCATCATGATGTCTTGAGACAACAGCATCCCGATACAGTGCATTTTGAAACAGGCACTCTATGCTCCAGTTTATTCTGGAAGCAGGAGGAGGGAGAACAAGCTTGATGCTAGGTCAAGGGCTAAAGTTCAGCAAGTTGACTCAGCTCGGAGCATGGTCAAAGGAGCACCAGAGCAGGGTCAAGTGAGAGGTGCAGCTGTAGTTGGCTGTTATTTTTCTTTTTCCCAAGCAGGACAAGTGTAAATGGATTAATCCTGATCAATTCCTTTTACTCTGATAGTTTGTCTCTTACACTTGTTGATGAAGAGTTGAAATTAGCTATATAAGTATGTAATATATACTAATACAACACAGAAGAGAATAATGGTACAACCAACTTTTCCAGGGAAACACCCAGCACTCCTATTCCTAAAGGCATGCTCCTCAGCCCAGTGACGTCCTCCAAGAAGCTGAGGACTCTGCCTTGTTCCTCAGCATACAGACCTGCACAGCCAGGCTACGTGTTTGCTCGAGCAACATACAGAGAAATGAGCAGCATGCAAAGGAGTAATCAGAAGCAATCGCACTTAATAAAATCAGCAGTATAGAGATCTCTTTCCGTCTGTAACAGACCAAATTACTACGATGCAAGTTTTACCAATGCTCCTCCCAGTTTCCAAATTATTTATTCCAGCCACAGCAGTTCACCCAAACCTAAGGAGCCTGTTTTGGTGGCTGGTTCAGAAGACAGCCCCTCCTTCCACCTTGTATCTTGAGCCAAAGCAATGCTATAAAGGTACCAATATCAGGACAGTGTGCTTTATTTTCCTATAGCACAGACAGCGATAGGCCTGAGCTTTCTTCTAAGGTTTTATATGACCCATATCAACCTCTTACTTTTCAAAGAGCTGGATGACAAACTTACAGGAACTGTGCCTCTTGAAACTAAGTAATGGAAATTTAATTAGAGGTGAGCAAACAACATTGCCAAATGAGAGGGGTCCAGATTTCAGGCTGACATGCAATTTCACCCTCTTTTCCCTCCCCCAAAAAGCTTCTTTCAAACCAGCATATTGCCGAGGAAAGTTTGTTTTGACAAATACATATTTAACAAAAATGTCTTTTCTTACTACTTGACAATACTGCTTATAAAACATTGCCATACATTTGCATGTGGGCCTAGAGCTAAATACAGACTTCAGTTTTCAGAGTTGTCAGTGCCCACCACCTTACCCTCTCAAATGCGGAGGTGAACATACACATTAGCATCGTGAACCAACTGATATATGCTGTATGTGTATTTCACGTATGGAGTACATATAGTAGAGTACTGCATAACTCTGGTGACTTGTTCAGGAGCTTAATCTTAGCCTGTGTCTCATTTTTATAGGGCTGCTGAAACTAAAAAAAAAAACACTTACAAGCACAGGGAGAGACTATTAAAGGCAGAGGTCTCTCATATAAGCACAACATGTGATCGGATAATATTGTCTGGATTAGCAGCTTTATAACCTAGCCAAAGCCCCAGGGCTACAATTATCTGGTTGCATTAAACTGAAATCACCTGCAAAACCTCACAGTGAATGAGCCCTTGGAAGTGTCTAATCTGCTGGTTCACACTTGCAAGCGAAAGCAAAATTCAGCAATGGTGAAGAGATGAACAAACATCACAGTGCGAGATTTTCCAAATAATGGTTCTAATTTTGCTTCAAAAGGAAGGTCTTTCCATTGCTTTTGGTTCTCGTTCCACATACTTTCCAAATATAACAGCACTATAAGTAAGCAAAGAATAAGAAGATAAAATTCACAATAATAGCTACTACCAATTTGCACCTGTATATAACTTTTAATTTCATTAGTTTGGATGCAGAAAATTACTGAGGTCTATTCTAAGGATTAGACGCACACTCCTCCAATTCCCTTTGGCCCCCAACTCTGTTCATAATTTGGAGGTTCTCAAACTACATTGTGATTTTAAAGAAAAACCGTCCAATATAATTTACTTGCTCATGCTTCCATTATTTTCTCCCAGTCCTTCACCAGATGCCATAGAAACAGGAACCGTTATTTCACAAGCATTTATCTAGTACCTGAGATTTTGCTCCACAAAACTTCTACAGCCTTGTAGTCTATCAAACAAACAAAAAAGCAACCCACAATGAATGGTCACTTTAAACTCTCTGACCAGCTCTCATTTCAGGCATTCACTTCTGCCTATCTACAGTTCCTTCTGATTATGTAGATGGACATGACGATCGCATACCACCAGCTGTTGTACATCAAGATTTACCAGGAGTTTTGCTATGAGTTGATGGATGGAAGGTTACACAGATAAGAAGGAAACCATAAATAAGAACCTCAAAAGTGTGTGGTCCTGCAGGTTGCCTGAAAGATTGAGACTACTCAGGCATGTAAGGAGAGTCCTATATTTTAGGACAGACGGCAAGCTATCCCTCAGCCTTCTGCATATCTATGAGCAAAAGACACTTCTTAAAAGAAAATTTTTATATAAATGTAGAATCATCAATAAAGTCATGTGATGGACACCTAACACTCATCAGTTAAGGGAGAGTGGTGTGGTTTTGCTACATATCAGTACAAGAAGCTCTGCTAAAAAGCCAATAAAAAAAAAAAAAAATCAGTAATTACAAGGAAAGTGACATTTGAAGAACTACTCAGGTACTACTGTGTGGGAGTTAATGGTACTATTTTTACTGGTCATCTCTGCAAATCTTCAACCCCCCTAGGCTGGAATATACAAGTGGGAAGAAATTTCTAACTAAATTAATTTTCATGCAAAATTTAGAGACAATCTGGAAGACGTTCTTTAAAAACTAACAATGCAATCTGAAATAACTTAAACTGAACTAATTGATTTTGGATTTTATCCACGTTGGAAGCTATTTTCTGATATAGTGGTAGGGAGAAATGTTTAACGTGGATATGACTGGTAAATGCTATTACACTTTTATACTAAAACCAATTTTTTTTTGTTAAAAATTAATTTCTTGCCTGAAAAGGTTTAAAATAATTTCCCTTTAAAGGAGGCTTCACTAGATTGCTGCTCTATCTATACTGCAGCATCCAGTTGTTGTATTTATGTCATGACTTGCAAAAGCTTTTCAAGGCACTACTAAATGTGCTTTGAACAGATGGGGAAAGGTAATGCATGCCATTTTGTCAGCACAGACACACACTGATTCTGACGCAAAAAGTGACATAGTAGTATATTGATTTTACATACATTTCCATATGCTTAAATAGCTTTAGACTGTATGTTACTGAAGCATTTATTTTAAGATAACACCACCATTTAAACTTAGTTTTTTCCATTTATCTTCTTGTAATCAGAGTCCATATTTCATTCCAAATATAGCTGGTTGGGTATGCAGAAAAAAAAGGCCCGGGGGTGGGGCGGGGAGGAATCAACCTTACCATTGTCCAATGTATTGACGAAACAGATAATTCCTAAACCATACGAGGCTTCAAGAATGCAGGCCATCATAGCTGCCTAGATGATTTTCTGGCTACTCCAACGCACCTCACATCTTCCTCATAGTCTTTAGCGTGCTGAGACCTCCTTTCCTCAGATCCACATATTCACAGACTCCATTTCTTACTCCTCAAACGCGTATTTCTATTTCCTCGCACTGGCCATTTGCTACCTCAGTAAGGCTGAAAAAGGAAATCTGTAATTTATTCTCTCCTGAAAGGTTCAATGCCTGCCCGCAGAAGGGGATGTCTCAAGCAAATAACAGGGGCCCATCACCTCAGGGAAGAGCCACGCTCCCGCTGCTGCGAAAAGTTCCATCAGACCCATTTGTGTGCATGCTCCCAACTTCACCAAAAGCAATAGTGGTGTTCTCTGCTTCTGCCAGGCACTTATTCAATTTTATTTCTCTTCCACAGTTCAGCATTACTCTTT
>NW_009213805.1:9620-13668 GCF_000690835.1 Fulmarus glacialis
CTGACCTGAACTTTAGGAGGAAAAATAACACATCTCATCTAGACTAGAAAGGAACAGTTCAGTTCAGGTCAAGCTTAGCTAGCAAGACCCTCAGCTAACTCTGTGGCTCAAATGCAGCCTGAGCTATAGCTCAGCTGGACACGGTTGCAGCAACAGCATTATCCTCTGTTTAAAACAGTTTAAAAATGTTCAAAACAGTGATGTAGGCAGATGGGCTAACTAGTTCTAGCTAAGCTCACCCTAACCATTACTCCCCAGCCACCACACCACAGAGAAAGGCAGCACAGACACATGAGCCAGTGGGTTCACAGTCTAGCAAAGAACTCCACGGGTTAGTTAAACCTGGTTAATTTTATCACTCAAGAAAGTCACTACTGGATATAAGAAATATAGCATTTCGGAGGCTTGTAACTTGACAGCTGAGCTTTCCATCGAGACAGTGGGAAGAATATTTTTAATAAAAGCAAAACAACTTATTTTTTCTCTCAGCTTGGGGACAGCTGAGCCATTTTGGCTGAAAAATTCTTTTAAATTTTTTTTTTTTTAAATGTCTGAGGCAAACACCCAAAACGGAAAATATCAGCCAAAGCTGAAATCGTTTGGCAAAGATATAAACAGCTGAAAAGAGAATTTTAGGATGGAAAGCATCAAGCAATCTTCAACATAGACATAACTTTCCATACCTCCTACTGCCTATTTCCCCACATTCCTGCAATGGTCAGGAGCGGTGGGCTCTCCGCCAGCACTTGTGCTCCTGCACAGGGCAGGAGCAGTCCCCAGCTTATGGGGCAGGTTTCACCCCCAGAGCTCCCTGCTATACGATGCCACTGAAGCTCATGACCAGGTAAGTCAAAAAGGAGTAACTATAGATGTACAGAAGTTAGCAACAACTTCATATCTATGACAATAAATAAAATCACAGAAAATTAATGAAGGTTATATGCTATCAGTATCCACACTAGGAGGAAGAGCTTGACAATCCAGAAGGTTATTTCCAGATGCAAGTTCTTAAATAGCCATAAATATGAGTTTTAAGAATACCTCCTAAAAGGACATTTCCAAAGGTACGTAAAATGCTGCGGAGAATAAGCCAACATCCATCTGGTAAAGAGAAGTCCTGTGGAGGAAGACAGATTCTGGGGTTTGGGGATCTTCCTTCTAACCACCTGACCTTGAACGCTGTTGAAAAGGGGCTGCTGAGCTCGACAGACACCGGACACGAGTCAGCACAGCAAAGCCCTCAGCACAGACCATCCAGCAACAGCAGCCAAACACGAACCCCAGGGCCAGGATTCAGCCTCCTGAATCCCACCTTTATTTGCAATGCGTATATACCTACTACAGGTTTTGGATAAAGAATACGCTACATTTTTACAGGTAATTGTTCGCCTTGAGCAAGTGTAGCTTACAATCACTGGAAGAAAAGATTTGCTTTGGTGAATTAAAATCATGGGGTTATTTCACTAGAAACGCAAGGAAGCACAAAGCTAAAAAGATTAACAAGTAAATATTTTATCTTTTTTCTCTTTTTAAGAGAGACCCTTATAAATACCAAATGAGATTTCACAAGTTTGCATGGTTGAGTTTTGAACAGAGAAATATTTTGGGGTGCAAGCCAAATACTCTGTGTTAAAGAAAAAAGAATTAAAAAAGAACAGTTGACCATAACCTGAGGCCTTGGCTCCAGCCAAGTGCCTGTTGTTATGAAAGCAAGGTGCTCCACACGATCTAATCATAGCACTAAACCTTGTTACAAGCCCTTTTACAGCTCCAATATCTGGGTTACATGGAAACACGCTGGAGAGCCTCCTTGTACTATGAAATAAATGTCATTCTGACTGGCATCCTCTCTTCCAGCGAGTAATTTCCCTCCGCTGATAAATCGATACAGCAAAAACAAATGAGAGCGCACAATGGGCACATTGAGGATTACATTTTTATTCATTTCAGAGCCCCTGCAGCAGAGTTTTTTAAACTCAATAGCAGAAAATGATGCACTTGAGCTGGGAAGGGGGAAGGAGAGAGTGCCTTAGAGAGCAAGAGAGAAGGAAAAGAGCAAGAAAGGAAGAGAAAGAAAGAAAGAAAGAGAAAGGGAGGAAGAAAAATAACCTCAGCATTTAGAATACAATTCTAGATTTTAAAACGTCTGAAGTTCAGGGTGGTTTTGTGTCCAGTGAGCATTTAGTTTGGCTCATTGCTAAGTTCTTGCTATATGTTACAGCAACAATAATTTGCCTTTTTTTCCCCTCCCTCTCTTTTTAAATTTTGATCCTAACTATTCCATGGTTTCTTTCAAGGATCTGTTCTCACGCCTTCCATCACAGCAGCTGTACTCATACAAACAGGACGCCACCAGCACTGCCTACATCTATAATGTCTCATACCAAAACGGTTATGTCATAAAGCATACATTTGCTATAGCGGAGATGTAACTATAGGAAAATGCAGCAAAACATCTAGACTTCAGGGTTTCAGCTCAGGGAACTAATCCAGCATCCAGTGGGGTCAGGAGAGATATTTTCAGTGACCTGTAGCAGGTTCCAACTCAGCCCCAAAGTAAACGAGACCCAGCCTGGTCACTTTTAATTATACACATGTGCCTCTGAAATTTAAGGTTTCAGTCTTTTCTACTTATGGAGCAGAAGTGAAAAGAGCAAAACTGCTTTTTCTCTCAGGGCATTCAGCCAAAGAGGGTGCAACCATGGATTTACTGAGATGCAAACCCAGAGGCTGGAGCCCAAGGTGTTGAGAAACTGCTTGGAAAGCCCAGATCTAAAGAGCACAACAGGACACCAATAGTATTGGTGAAACCCTCGGGCTTTGGGTGTTCACCCACTGTCAGCCAGACCGATAGCTCCAGAGACCGGAGACCTCGGCATGTCTACAGGAGACTTGGATCCAGGACAGCCAAGGAGGAGCTCGGGGCAAGATGCCGCACATTACAGCGTAACTCTGACTTGAACATGACCCATGCCAAGGGCAGGAAACCCAGAGAGCACACAGTCCTTGTCCCTGAAGAGGGACTACCAGCAAATGCAAGCAGGGTTTTCGTTTCATCACTACATATCCACTAGGAACTGGACCAAGGTGACAAAACATTGCACATTTACTGCCATGTGACTGCGGGTTTGTGGCCACTTTCAATAGTGCCACAGTCTAGGTTTGAACGAGCAACCTCAAGGTGAGGGGCTGTTGTATCTCATTAGTAGTTCCCCATGCCTCATTAAATTTGCATTTATTTGGTTCTCAGTACTAGTGGTTCCTACAATGACCAGCTAGAAATTACACAAAATGTGCCTTTTTTCTTCCTTTTCACACTCTCCCCCCTCCCTTGTTTTTTTTAAACTGAAAGGCTGTAACATAACAGCAACATAATGCAAAGTGAAATCCTTTTACAACCCTGGGAAGGCCAAGATGTGTGCCCAATAAATGTAAGCAGACATGATATCCTTTATAATCACAGCAAGATGAAGATGTGAACTGAATAAATGCTTTAAAAACATCATAGATTCTATTAGATGCAAAAGATTGAAGCGTTAGGCACCTTTTAGCTCAACTTTCATTTAATTTACTGCTTGCTGTACTGTAGTCTAAAGGGAGTGAAAAAATCCTCTAATTTTTTTTTCCTTTTCATGAGCTGACCAAGGAGATGAAATCTGGGTACTTTAATTACCATTCAGAGCCAAAGGCCTGGCCTTTGATATGGAAATCCCACTTCAACTCTAGCTTGCTGCTGCCTTTCCCTGTCCCCTTCTCCTTCCAATCTCCCAACATGAATTTTAAGTAGTCTTGTCAACACCTGACCGTGAAAGCTAACAGAAGCCTGTGCCGCTAAGTTGGTGCTGTTGGTAATTTTCTTTTTTTTTTTTGGAGGGAGGGACTGAGGGGGAGGACTAGGTTAGAAATTGGCCAAACCTAAGTGACCAGATCTCAGCGCCTTCTTGTTCCAAGCGAGCAGTGCAGTGTGGCCCAGCTGCAAGCAGCAGCTCACATTAAAGGGTAAAAGAAAGAAGAAGCGGGGGGGGGGGGGGGGGGAGCGAGGAGGTAG
>NW_009213805.1:13699-24246 GCF_000690835.1 Fulmarus glacialis
GGAAGGAACGGATGAAAGCTGTCATGTACAGTTACCCTGTTATTGTCATCTGCCTGCTGCATGACTCCCAGCTTTGCTATAATTATTAATTGCACTTGTCAACTGTCATTAATTCCTCTTTAGCATCCCTGTCTTGGAGTAATTAGACAGAACAGCCTCACTGCACTCATTGTTTTGAGAGGCCCCTGAAAGAGCCCAATGGGCTCTGAGAAGAGACAACCATCATTAATACAATAGAGCACCTCGGCATTAACTCTTTCAAAGGTGCAGAAATCAGAAGCTGTCAGCTCTCCCGTCTCACGACTTCCAGTTGCTGGACCCCCCTTTCCCTTTTCCTTAGGAGGGCTCCCATCCAGTGACTCAGGAGCAGCTGGAGGCTTCAGGTGCTTTAGTTTGGGGGATGCTGCAAGGAGGCCTAATTTTCCAAGGGCGGGGACGCAGTACTCCCCAGCTGTCAGTCAAGACATTGTCCTCGTCTTATGTACCCTACTCTGAAGAGGAAGGCACAAAACATTGGACTGTTTAAGAAATTATTATCTTCAAGTTTTACCTCTAAGTTTACAGTGGCTCACCAAAAAGCAGCTGTGGGATGTCGGTATTCTTTGACGCTTGTTTTCCCCCCCTTACCTGAGCAAAGGGATGCAGAGTGCTTGTTCTGACTGTGGCTGCTGAGAACCCAGTGCAAGACCCCAAAGCCCAGCTTCGCTATCGCTGCCCCTGTGCTAGTCCTCCACGTGAGACCCTCCCACGATATGCTGCCCCTGACCATATTACGCACTACAGCTGTCCTGAAATTCTCCAATTCCCAAACCCAGCAATCTCCACTGCTGTTACAGAGGTATAAGTGATGACCACAGTCTGCCTTATGCTTGGCATTTACTTGGCGGCTGCACAGACGATGCGTGGCAGGGAGTAGGACCCTGTTTACTCTCCCAGATCTGCAATGCTAGAAAGCATAAAAGCTCATGTATGTGGAAAAGGTACAGTAAGAAGGCATAATTCTGAGCCTATCAGCAAGGGACAAAGCAACCGAGTGGGACAATACTGTATTTCTATCACCAGTCTTGAGAACAAAACTGCACTTTCCACTGGAAACATCAAGCTGCTATTGAGGCGAGGGGGGGGGAGCAGCGGGGGAAGGGAGAGGGAAAGTGTTCACACTCTTCATTTTACTCTAGTACCTCTAGTACCATTTTACTCTACTACATAATGGTGGCTAGGGTTAAAAGAAATGGGGAGGAACTAGGGCAACCTGTTGCTGCAACAGGGAACATCTCTGCAGTTCTACTCTTAGTTTACCGCTTAGGTTTACCAAACTCTATTCCTCTGCAGCTAATCCACTTACTCTTCTCATCTTTTAAATTTTAATGCTAGAATTCGGAGTTCTCAAATCAAGAGGGGAAACCAGCTAGGCAATAGCCAGACTTTGTTTTAGTGCTGCTTGGGGACACTCTGAGGAGCTCCCAGGCCACCAGACAGACCTGCATAGGAGCTTGGGAAGACAATATTGCACAATCACACCCTCAGTCCCACAGCTGGGAGTGGAGGGAGCACAGATTTTTTTTTTTTTTTCTCTAAAATCCCGGGAAAGACTCATATTCACACTACGCAAGCAGTTTTGCCAAACCTGGTCACATCAAATAACATCTTCAGCAAAGTATTCCTTAAACAATTTATTTTAAATAAAACTATATAGTCCTGGTTTAATATTGACACCTAGAATACTGAAAATAAAAAGGAAATTTCTTCTCCCTGTCCGATAGCCTACCTGCAACAAGAGACCTTTGTGAAAAATTTTTTTCCATTAAATTTCACCTATATTCTCAATGCTTGCCCAACTGAGACCATCAAAGCCACAAATTAATGAAGCAAATATACTCTAAAACAGGGTTTCAAAGTCATAAAATGTTAAAGAATTTTATTCAGAGCTTCACCTTCTCTGGATCTAGCTTAGTAGCTTGTGATTTACTGAAATAACAGACAGCTTTCTATAAAGCCATGTGGTATATATTTATAGTACATATAGAACCAGAAAAATCTTTCATAAGCATATGCATCAGATTTTTGGCAGTGTGCATCCTGCATCAGAAATAAGAATTTGGCCATATATGTGATCAGCAAACACTTCTTTGCCTTTCTCTATTGTGACTATAGTCAACCAATGCAAAAATTAGAGTGATTTTTTTTTCAAAACAGAGCCCAGTTCAGCTGCATGTTAAGTACCATCACTGATTAAATCTCTTCTGCATTTTTTAAAGATGGATTTCAGTGTCCCACAAAACTGGCCCCATCTTTTATAAAAACCTCAGTTCACAGCCAAATCTTACTGCTACCTTATTAGCGAGGAGGTCTGCTAAACCACTTTTAAATTGCACATAAGGCTAAACTTATCTAAATGCCAGATTTAATATACTGTATGCATACTATTACAAATTTCTGAACGGCCGGTGATACTAGTTCCTCAGGTAAATAAACCAAATAATTCTATTTTACTTTGCTAACACCAGATGTTTATTTCACCTTCTTACATGAGTATGCTCTTGGGACAGATGTAAACCAATCCCGATTGCTGTCAGTGAAGGCACCCTGGGATAAAGCTGGCTGAACTCACTGATGATTTCTGGTCTTCGGTGTGATCTGCTGAGACATTTCTGGGATTCAGCCAGAAGCTATGGCATTAGCTCCGGTTATTTCAAGAAGGTGGAAAAACCAATAGGCGGTTAACAGCCATTTCAGTGTGAATTCAGCGTGCTTTCTGCAGTGAACTTCTGTCACCAGTATTTTGATGCACGGTTGGGAAGTTTTGCCAATTTAAAAGTGCAACTCGGCGAGCAGCTCTTTATCAAACAGATTCAGCTGCAAATCCAGTCCCTTAATGCCTGACCCCTGTACAGCGGATATTCGCGAGTCATCCTGAGCCCACGTTTTCTCCTCCCTCCCCTTTACAGATCACACTAGCTAAAAAAGCAATTAACAAGAGTAAAGCGCGTACAACATGTGCACAACCTTAAAAACACACCAATATCATTAGAGATAATAAATTCTCTGTTCCACAATCTCTCCAATGAAGAGTGTTCAAGTGATGATTAACCAACAAGCTAAGTGTTCAGCTGTGATCTCAGCCCATTTTGAACAGTTTTTGCCCAAGGCAAACTAAAGCAGAAGATTAACCCCCACCCCCACCCCCGAATGGATTAAAAACCCAGTTAAATGACCATCTTTGAGGACATTATAGCAATAAGTAACATCTATATATACACATATATGTTACATATATAAAGAAAGAAAAAAAAAACACCTTAGACAATCCTCCTCCAGAGGATTACTTCAACACTTTTGACTTCAGAGAGATTGAAACTGATTCTCCTAAGCAAGCAGCTTTAACCTAAATCAGAACTCACCTCTCCGCCAATCAGAAAGAAGCTTTTTCAAAAACTTATACTTCCTAATAGTTATATGGGCCTTAATCCTCTTGGAAACAGTTTTAGGTTATTATTCCGGGAGTTATTAGGTTGGAAAACAGCTTCTAGGCAAATGATGCTATTCACAAACCTTTTACACCAGAAATAATGGTTGGATTATTTCTGCCTCAAAAGTAGTCTTGAGGTCTGATTTCTGATTTTCTTTACATCTGATGTTCCTGAGAAAAGACACAGCTACCTGCTGTTAAATAATAAATAATAATAAAAAATGAAAATTTTAAATACGTAAAAGTAATTTGATAAGGACTATAATGGCAGTAATGACAGCAAGTTTGGATTTTAAGTGGAAGTAAAAAATAATGCTTTATTCCTGACTTCCAATGCTTTCGTATGTTTCCAAGGGCAACCTGAATGCTTTGGTGTTTCCCCAAAATACCAGTTTCAAAGGGCTTTCACAGATCTTCGGGTTTTTTCCTCATGTCTTCGAAAGTGTTATTCCTTTTTCACATCCATTGGTGTCTCACAGCAATAGAGAAAAATAAAGTATATATCGAAGTCTGCTCCTTGCGCAGCAGTCGAGAGAAGGGTGACCACACATCCTTGAGTCTGGGAGTACCCGTTTCCAGGACCTTTGAGAGCACTTGCTGTTTCCACCAAAACTTATGCTTTGCCTTCAGCTGCCAGTGCCCTGCAGAGTAGGCTGACTGCAGATTCACCAGGTAGCTGAGCTCACAGAACTGTCATCAGGTAATCAAAATACTCCTGTATTTGAAAATGCAGAATTATCTATTCCATTTTTTAATTCTTCTACCCTTGATCACAGGAAGTAGATAGGAAATAGAGAGTTTAGTACCTCCCCCACCCCAGATAGTTTCCTTCTTCTCTTTCCAAAAAAATTACCACAATATTATGTATGAATTTTCAGTAAGAACAGACAGATATTTAAAAACATCATTAACGACAGAAGCCAACCTTTTCCTTATATTACATTTTTCTCAACACTTGCACGTACAAAACCGACAGGACAACCCATCACAGAGCTAGATCAAGTTGGCTTTGCAATCTTGCCACCAGTTACTACTGCTGTGCAGGTCTAGATCTCTAACACGTGCATCTAACGGAGACTGTGGAGTTGGCACATGCCCAAAGTAGCCCCAGGAACTGGGAGCCCACAGCATCATGAGCACTTCCACAAGCCCCTCCACATCTCCTCTCTCTGGTTTTTAGCATCGGCGGAGTATATACAGACCCCCTGAGAGTCCAGACCAAAAGCTCTAAGTCCAAAAGGCTCTCCTGAAAAGTTGACCACTCCTCTATTTCATAGTGAAAGACAAATGTAGAACAAAAAAAAACAAAAACAAAAAAATCACTGACAAGTCCATACAAATTAATCTGTGCTACACTGCAAACTTTGTTTCATTCAAGCGGATCATATACTGACATTTCAATGGCAACTTTTGCCCGAATAACGACTTCAGGATTTATCCCTGTCACTTTTACATACATCTGTATATGCATGTCCAGTACTCACAATCTTCTTTTTTCTCAAAGAAAATAATTGAATTAAAAACTTAGAAGCCTGCTTGCTGTAAACTAGTTATTAGTAAATTTTTATCCATTAATTCTTACCCTGAATATGGCAATTCTATTTTTTGCAGAACAAGGGGGTCATAGTGGCAGACAGAACTTCAGCATCACAAAAACTGCAGCACAAGAAGAGCAGCAGCATCTCTGACTAAACGCTTCACTGAGGAAATGATATCACAGAATCCGGTGGCCAAAGGATTCTGTGGTATCACTTTCTAAAGTATATTAAAAATGTATTAATTTGCCTAGATGGCAACTTCATCATCATTGCTCAGGAAAAATCAAAAACCTACAGGAAAGGCCTTCTGAGGTAATCGAAAGCTAAAGAGACATAACATAATTAAAAAGAAGAAAAGAAAAAGAATTGTTGCATTTGTTCTCCTTAGTTATATTAGGAATAAAACACAAAACTAATGTAATGATGTATCCCAGCAGTTCAAATCTTCTAATTTATGTAGAATGGATTATTACTTAGACAATCTGACCCTGGGCAAAACTTCCTCAGTTGAGAAGATTTACAATCTAATTATGCAGGAAGTTCTGCTGAGACAGTTTGGGTGCAATGGTCTTCTATTACATTAGCTTAGCTAAAATTGCGGCTTCTTCGCTTGCTTGGTGTTCCAAGTACTCGTATGAAAACAGAAAATCTTTCATTCGCATCCTTTATTTCCCTTTAGTTTTTCTCACCATCACCGTATGCAGAAGCACTCGTTCTGAACTGCAAATAGCAGCAAGGGGCTGAGGTTGTTAATGGCAAACTACAAGCTGCCTTTCAGGCTTTTGCTTTGGCTCCTGTTTAGTGAGCTGACTTTAAAAAGGACCATCAAAGTGTTTTCCATAATTTTTACAATGATAGTTGCGGGATTATTGCTCCCCTCCCTTATTGCAAATGTCTCTATAGAAAGCCTGAAGCTGAAATCTGTTCCTGTACACTTTCTTTTTCATCCTGCACGCACAAAACTAGTTTATTTTTGTAGGGTGGCTCAGAGATGTTTTGCTGTTGTCTCAGACACCTGAATATTTTTAGAAATCTATTTCATTAGATCAAAAAAAGATCACTCAACACATATAAAAATAGTGAGAGCTTTACAAGCCTGTAGAGGAGAAGATGGGAAACTTGGGTCTAACATAATCCCAAGTATCTTTTTTCTCCCCTAGATGTATTACAATGTATTGATATAGTTGAATATACAGACATGTCCTATATTAACATAGATGGAGAAATCAGTGCCTTTTTTCCTTTACAGTAAGTGTTTTGATTTCAAAAGGTCAACGGATCATGTCAAGGCCTTCAGTCTTGATAATTACCATGTGTAGTAATGCACATTTTTATCTACAGGTGGCAGACCTTTTAAAATCATCTTCAATCAAATTCATTAGACATTTTTGTTGATACCACCACCCACATTAAAAAATAAAAATCTGCAGCATAAAGTTCTAATTAATGCTGTTCAATTTAGAGGACAGATTTGTCAACAAAGTGGCTCAATTCTCAAAGGCTAGTGACCCCTCTCACTTAAAAAGCCTTAAAAATAATAATAATAATTTAAAAAAAGAAATCAGTTGGCCAATACATGGTAAGCTTTTATTATTTAAAAATCATTCAGCAACTCAGCAAAGAATTTCTTTTTTTCTCTAAAGCAGAAGTTTCACTTCCTTGATTATTAAGCACTGGCTGGTAAATTCGTGATTTCTTCTTCGATAAGCTTACTTAGAAGAGGAGAAAATATGAAAATGTCACAGCTGACTTCTGGCAGTTAGAAAAAGAAAAGTGAATCATAAAACTTTCTCGTATCTGAATCAATCATTTTAAAATACCAGGACTTAGACTGTCATCTCACACGTGTGTCTAAGGCCTCACTACAAAGCAGAAATGCACTGATTTACACCAGAATATTATCAGTCAATCATATAATCCTGCATTCAAACTTAATTAGAAGTTTTGCCCTGACAAGAACAGTAGAATAACCCTCTGCATGTGGACAAGATCATACTGAAATCGAGAAGGCCATCCCAGGGTTTCATCCGAGAGTTGGCCCTAAATCCTCAGTTACACTAGTCCTGGCTCTCTACTGCCTTTTCCTCATTTCCACCCATGAAAACTGGACATAAGTGTTACTGTCACTGTGGCTGCATTTCTAATCCTGATGTGGTAGCAATTACCACTCCCCTTGCAAAGGCACTAATTATACCAGAATACGTGACTGTGACAGCAATCTGGTCAAGCCAGGTGAAGCCAACCCTAGGACAAACTCATCACACTTAACACCATTTGACATATTCAACTCTTCCTGAAGTCCACAATAACAAGATAAAAACCATGCTACCAAAAGGAGGCGCTTGTCTTTGAAACCTTAATTCTGCAAACATTTACTATTCACAGCAGTCAGGTTAAGCACAAAGACTACTACAGGATCGAGCAGACACCTCAACTGTGGGATTACCTGTATTCGAGTCTCCTGTCAGGCCAACAACAACATTTAACCAGATTGTTCCCCATCCACTCTCCCTAACCGCAAGAAATGTCATTTTATAAAGTATTTGTAAAAAGCTAGTACTTGGGATATATATACTTACACGTCAATACTACTGAAATACTGCACATATATCCACAAGTTTATAGTAATTTAGGGAAAATTCTTTATCTTGCCAGTAAATTTTAAAGAAAAAAAAACCCAAACCCAAAAATCTTTTGAAGTTATCTTTCTGGGGGTTTTGAATAGATTGAAATAGAACTGCAAAGCAGCTTGAATGAGTAACAGAAAGTATAGATAAACTTAAAACATTTACACTGGGAATACACACACTGGAGAATATCCTTATTTACTTGCTGATATGCCCACTCCTCCCCCTCCTCCCCAGCCCAAAAGAGTGGGTGAGAAAAATTGTGTACACTATTGTCTTTTGTGGTAACCTAGTAACCTTCTCCTTTTTCTCCACAAGCTCTTCCTTCATACCACACACTTCCATATTGCTAGCCCTCCAGAGTAATTGCTGTATGTCTTTATATGGTTTTGTTTTCCTACCCAATGCAGAGGAGTTGGGGTTATTTTCAATCTTCGGAAGCTTGTAAACAGGATCAAACAGGAACTTGGTCATCAGCAAGAGGAAGGCTAGAAAAATAAAAGCAAATGCATATCAACAATTTTATTTTAAAAAGAAAATACATCCAAAACATGAAACAAAAGCCTGGGCTCTGCTAGACATCTCCCTCCCCGTTCCTTTTCATTTAGTTCATGAACTCTTTTTTGCAGAACAGAGGCTGGTGTAAATTAATGTGTGACCCAAAATATATCACATGGAAAAGCTGCCATAGAAATAAGTAATAGCAAAAAAAAAAAAAAAAAAAAAGGGAAAGAAAATAAAAGTAGACATTATTAGAACTAAAGTGGCACCTCTTATCATGATAAATCAATACAAAGATTGAACTAGGAGAAAGATATGACTATATATTCCTGTTTCTCTTGAGTATTTAAACAGCTAACCTACACTCACCGATTCTGTTTTTATATCCCCAGCCTAACACGCTTGCATGATTAGCCCGTTTAGCATGGTTAGCAGTGCAGGTACGGCACTGGGAGCAAGAAGTCCTCTGCATTTGCCTCTGGTCTCAGCTGTCACCCTGTGAGTAGGAGGGTTACTCACATGTTTACTCCGTGACTTAGACCCCTGCCTCGAGGTTCTCTGAGCTGCACCTCAGCTTCCTGCACGGGTGACGGAGTGGCATCTCCCCCAGGTATGACGAAGCCCAGAACTTCAATGACTAACATGTGACAGCGTGACTTCCCAAACCCCACCTCGTCCTCCACAGTTCAGGAGTGCAATGCACCCCAGATTTCTCTAGGCACCTATTCAGTTATGGCTGCTGCTGTTTTATCCTCAAGCCTTCAGCAGAGGGAAGAGAAGCATTTTGTGGTATGAGATGTACACGTATGGGATGCATGAGGTAGGACCCCTCTGCAGAGGCCCGTGACACTCTCGCATGAAGAGCGCAACTGGGCTGTTTGACCCAGGTGGCCCTGCCTAGCCATAGGCTCCCCGTTACTAGCTTTGTGCTTTGGTTTACCTGGTTGCAAAACTGGGAAAACAAGTTTTATATGCACGTCAAAGCAGTGATTTGAAAACAAAAAAATCTCTTGTACTACTGTTGTTTAGCTGGATCACAGTTGCATAAGAAAGTCTGAGACCATACTTGTGACATGACACGCCGAGTTCACGCACGCCAATGTCCGCACCACCCCAGATGTGAAGTGGCTGGGTTTTCAGTCAGGTTTTGCATCCCTAAGCTGTGTTACAATCTATTAATATCCATGTAGTCTAACGGAAACAAATCATTTGTAGTATGAAACATATGTATGAATAAAAATAAATAGGAATTTATTTTTAAACTACAAAATACACACCCAAACCAAGTTCTGAAATCAGTAACCTCAATATAAAACCAGGCACTTTCTCTACTGGTTTAACTTGATGGAATTACTTTGCCAGCCCTACAGCTCTGACAGCTCTCCGTGAAAAGCAGCAGCACATAAGACTACCATCAAGAGCAGGTGGGTGCGTGAGGTTTCAAAAGACACCCATCCCTGGTTCATACTGAGCTCTGCACGCAGGCAAACTGCGTGAAGATAAACCTCAATTTCCTATATTATTTTTGAGCACTCAGATGAGCAAACAGAAATGCGTTCTATATATTTTATATAGAAATTTCCTCAGACATAAATTTCTGCTCTTAGAAAGATGAATATCTCTATAGGCTTTTCAAATAAATCTATGTTGAAGAAGGGGGAAAAAGTCAGTCTTCGGTGAGGATAAGTCATCAAAATTTCCTTTTACAAAGAAAGGTCAAGATCTGCAGGACCTATCAGACTACCTGGTTGCCAGTATATCTCGAAGAACCAGAAAATATAAATTGCTTAACTCTTGTTACTTAGTTATCTTATTAAACATGCATCAACTAATTAGCATAATATAAAATTTGTCCTTTATCTTCCTTCCCTAACAAACATATTATTAATACAGCAGACATGCACCAGAAGCTGAGGAAAGCACAAGCCCCACTCAATTCATTCCTACTTAGGATGAGATCCCGGGACAATGAAGACAGGTCACAGGACGATCAGACCTGTAACGCTTGTTTACAGTAAACAAATATTCCCCATCATGTTTTTGTCTTTCCCAGCAACCTGGAACCAAGGCACGGTGCTACTCCCTGTCCTCTTCATATAAGCAGAATACAAGGAAAAAGTAATACTCATTTTGCTCATTTTTGTGCTTTCTGCCACAAACTTCCATCAGTAAACTTGCTCATCCTTGTCTTGTCACTGACCTATCTCCTACCTTAACCAACTCCTCTTTGCAAAACTGTTGTGATTTTCAATAAACCTAGATATTTCTAGATTTTTGAAGAAGCCTTGCTTTCTATTTCTCTGTACTTAGCACAGTACCTTCCACAACCAGGCCTGGGCAGGTACAGGTACAGATACAACAAAAAATATGTAGTAATAACAACAGTAGCAATAATAATAATAATAATAATAA
>NW_009213806.1:0-35668 GCF_000690835.1 Fulmarus glacialis
GTCCTTCTCAGCAGGGCTGCTCTCAATTCAGTCCAAGAGATGCAGATTTATATCTTGAATAGTCAATTTAAAGAACACACCAGCAGAAGTGTCTATGTTTTACTCAGCAAAACTCAGTCTGGTGGTTGTTTTTTTTTTTTTTTGCTTAGGGGATCGACATTTCTCATTTCGTGATTATGATGATGTCAAAACCTTTTCAGACTTTCTTAAAAAAAAGCATGAAAAGAGGTTGGAGTCAGCTGGTGCTTAGGCTAGTAAAGATCAGATGGAGGCATGTTCTTTTTAGACAGACTTCTGATTCTCTGAGGTAAAAACTAAGAGTTTGACTTTCATGCTCCAGATGACTTGCACAAACCAGCAGAGTCAAATGTTAATTTATGTCTGGGCAGTTAAGTAATAGGAAAAATCAAGAAGGATGAATAAAATCATCTACAATCTCATCTGCAGGCAAATAATTTTACTGCTTTGCATTTACTTATCTGACTGCTTTCATCTGTGTAGACATCACAGGCAGCTGAGGTTTGGCAAGTTGGCAAGCTGCTGAATTAAGGATTTGATTTTGCAACACTGAAGTTAACTGGAGTTATTCCACTGTCTTGGTCAGATGCCTTAGAAACATGCATTCCTCTGGTAGGTCGGGAACAGAATGAATCTTCCCTTCTGCAGTATTCCCAGATAAATGGAAAGGGGTTCTAAATCATGCAACCTCTTAAGCTTTGCGTCACTAGTTTCTTTAGTCTGCTTCCTCTACAAATTGAGCACAATTGAACTCATTTGAGAAGCTACAAACTGGCATACTGTTTCTATAGCAGTGTGAAATCAGCTGAGCCAGTACAGCACCATATCCGCCAGATGATGTGGCTTCATCAACTGGAGTTACTGACACTGGATTAACCACTATGATACTGGTATAACTAACAGGGGATGAGGATTGCCACGTTTCCCATGTAGCTGAATCGACTATGATTCTGTCTATACAGTGCCTTATAAAATCAAATACATTTCATGTTAATAATCACGGTGATGTAGACAAAAGTACTTTGGATTGTCAGCGATGTGAATGTTTACATCTCAACAAGCACATACGAGTAAAGATTTGCAGCAAGGTAAGTACTTCAGAAATACTCAAGTTAAGTCACGGGTTTTGGCCTGTTTAGAACTTTGGTTCCTTCCTCTCCCTCCTCTGCACTGTGCTTCAGTTACTCTGAAGATGATCTAGCACATGCATGAGGTATGCAATACCTGCTTTGCCTTTACAAGTCTAGGACGGCATGCAGTTGTGAGACTTGGCTCAGCTCCTGGATCTCTAATCTTCTTTTGTGGCTGTGGGAAGACTTGCCTGAAAATAGCTGGGTTTGCACCTGAAAAAAAAATGACTGCATTGTGTTTAAGTAATTTAACTCTGTGTTAACTTTGTGCTTCCTGACATTCACAATTTTTTTTTTTTTATAACGTCATCTCGTCCAACGTAATCAAAGAGCTTTTTCTATAGGAGCCCTTTTCGGACAAAAGGCTTTCAGAACAGCTTCTCTGTAAGTGCATTCTACACCATATGAATTCTCTAAAAATAAGTTCTGAAAATGATTTTCATATGTGCGTAGTAAAATATGAGCTTAGTTTCAAAACCCATGAACTCTGAAATGTCCCCTCCTTGGAGAGTGCTCTTCTGAGGTAACATTTCTGCTTTTATATTTACAGACAGACATTCTAATTATCTGGATGATGATAACGAATGTGTTGCTTATAACCTATTACATGAGGGTTGAAAAAGCTGGAGGGTGATTGTAGATCCTGCTCTTGTCTTAAATGATAAGAAACTAAAACATAAGAGAAGAATGCAGAAAATGGAGCATAAAAAAATAATGTTTTACTAATGAAAATCTTCCAGATTAAGCACAAAAAGGAGAGGGGAAAAGGGAAAGAAACTCCCACAGTAAACAAGTGGTACTAAAACAAGTGAGAGATTTGAATCCAACTCAGAGTGCTCTATGTATAATTGATGATTAGAATTTATTTTGATTGTGCTGCTTTCTTTTCTTTGTACTACCAAAGCTTAATTGCACTGTAAAATTTGTCAGGAAGGAAGTGAGTAGCTTTTGGGTTTCTTTTTTTCAGTCCATATAAATACAAAATCATTGTGGTTTTTGTCACCTGGGGAGCTTTTTGGACTGTTAGTTAACATGAGTTGGCTATAGCTGTTGATATCAGCTGTAAATAATTAGTTACACTGGCATTTAAATTGTTATCCTTAAAGATCAATTTTAGCAACCCCCTGTTTTAGACTGTCAGCAGACTCAGGCAAGTAGCATGTACGAGTTGATACTTCCTTTGCATTTTTCTGTCCTTTACATTTTTAGTGCTGCGATGTGACTGGGAGAATTAGAAGTATAAACTTCAGACCTGGGTGTAGGATTTAAGAACTAGTAGTGAATCCCCCAGAAGAGAGGATAGGGTGATCCCCAGAAGCTGCCTGAAGACTTCAAAATTTTTGCCATTGTATAGTGGACAACATTAAGATCTTTTAAAGTCGTTCTGTGGAAAGGCAGAGTATATGGGAGAGAAGGAGAGATCCCTTCCAACCTCAACTATCAAGGGATTCTGTGGCCATTAAGATTGCCAGGGGGCTGCAGCACTGGCACATGAGGAGAGGCTGAGTGAGCTGGGTATGTTCAGCCTGTTCAGGAGAAAGCAAGAAGGTTATAGTCCAGGGTGGGATCTCCTTGCATTCTTCAGCTTTCTTATGGAGGGCTATAGAGAAAAGAGGCAAACTTTTCTCAGGTATGTGTACAGCAAAAGGACAATAGGCAGCAGCCTACACTTGCAGCAGGGGTGATTCTGCTGGATATGGGAGCAGTCAGGCACTGGAGCAGGCTTCCCAGAGCAGGGTGTTGGATCTCTATCCCTAGAGACTTTCAAACTCAACTGGCTGTGGCCCTGAGCAACCTGAGCTACCTTTGAATTTAGCCCAGACTTTACTGCCCTATAATGAAATATGATTTCTTCTTACAATTATTATAAGTGACATGTAACATTTTTCAATGTCATGTGTCTCTTTGTGAACATTAAACCACTGTTCCTACTGCAGTCTATTTATTAGTGGGTTTTATTTGGATTTATCGCTAAACAGCCTTTGGCATTTAATAGCAAAGGAATATTGTTGTAGCATATGTGCTCCCAAATGTTGGAGATATGGTGGCATACATTCTTTTAATGCATGTTTTAAGAATTACTATTAACTTTTAAAAGGCAATATTTTGCAACTGTGAGAAATTATGTACAAAGTCTCATCCATCTTTTGTATTCATTTTGTGCACAATATATAGATCGTTTGGAAATGATGCCATTATTTCATAATTGTATTGCTTGGCTGTTACTCATTTAAACAGAGAACTACGTTTTTCCAAAATAGCTACTCTGACCTTTGAGCAATTAACATATGGCTTGTCAAATAGGTGTTCAGAAATCTTTAGCATCTGTCTCTAACGCACTTAATACTGGGTGAAAAATTAAATTTGTACTGTATTCAGTCAATCTATCCAGCATGCAGATCTCCAAGAGCCTCTAATAAACGTGTCTGTGGAGGGGACTGCAAGACAGTGCATATAGTATAGTGGTAATGGAAAGTTAGAGAAATCTCTACAATGCTTTGCTCTTAAGTTTATGCTCTGAAACAATAGAAGCAGGCTAAGCTGGGAACTTGTATAATACTTGTCGGCCTGCCCATTATAAGTCAGACAGTATTTTAGAAGTCAATTGAAATAGAGAGGTTTTACATAGCTGTTTTCTACTTTTAGCTGTTTAATGCTCAAAATTGTTCTATGTTTTAGTTTTGTAGATTTGGGTTCAAAAACAAATCATTCTAAAATTTAGCATCGAAAGGAAATGACTTACGAAATTGAGCTCAGGAAATGAGAGCGCTGTCAGTTTATTGCATCTGTTGGTCACTCAGCTAAAGCCTCAGAACATTTTTTGGTTCATAGCACACGGCAGTTGCATACAGAGACATTCTTACTAAAAAGTTCCAAGGGAGACAAGCTAGCAGCGTTTGCAGTTCATGTGTTGATTAATCTGCCTGCTTTTATTTCTTTTTCTTTCGATTGTGCAAATTAATAAACTAGTAAACTCTTCATCATCGTCTGGCCTGGTATAGCTGTATCTTTCAAAGCGTATCGGCAAACATATTAAAATGCAAAGTCACACTGGCAAAGGGTGTTGGTGGGCTGGCTTCCAGGAGTCTGACTGTACACACAGGAAAGGTACATGTCCCCTTACTCTGACTTTGAAGGAACTTCGTTTTTCATTATCAATTACAGACCTTAACAGCGCAAAACACATTTCTACCATTCCATTTCTTTTGTTTAATGAAGAGGACTTGGGACCATATTCTGCCCTGGCAGAACACTAATAGAATCAAGATGGAGATGGATGCATTGGATCTTTTAAATCTGCTTCTGTTCATTGTGTCTTGGTATTCTGTATTTAGTCTTATGGCTCTTATATAGGCTTTGAGCTTTGAAAAAGGCCTTGTAATCATTTTGTCATAATTTTATCCTGTTATCTAAAAAAAGACAGAGAAACTGTGGCGAAGGGCATGGGCTTAGCCATGAATTAATTTATTACGCTACAGTCGTGTTCAAGTACGTTTACTGTAGTAACAGACTGGTACTAAGGTTGTATTTTTACACAGCTCATCAGGAAGCCATGAATTAAGAAGCTATACTAACTGCATATAGTGTTGTTCAGAATTCAACAGTACGAGGCTTTTAGCACCGCAGTTAATTTACTTGTGCTTTTTGCCCGTGTTTCTGATGTATGCATCAGTTTTATTACGATCATTTTGGAGCTGGCTTGAAAGAACTCTTCTTGTCCTTGCACCTTGCATTGGCCTTAGGGCCTTTTCCGAACAAATGTCCTGACTGATGCTTGTTGAGGCATTTGCAGGTATCCAGGATCATGCAGAAGCGTGAGTAGCCTTGAGGAGGAGAAAAGGTCACAAGTTTACTCTACAAAACAAGAAAAAAAAAAAAATTTTTTTGTTGCTTGTTAAAATAGTAGAAATTCTTCTTTGCTTTCATATTTTCTTTGTTAGTGGATGTTGTATCTTCCATGTTTAACAGCAAGTTAATCTTTTTTCTGTCAAGAAACACTGTCGATACGAGCCCGAGTATAATAGGTAATTTACATAATGGAAGAAAATCCCAGAAATAGAGAAGAAAAAAAGGTTGTTTTCTTGTGTGTTATGAAGTGAGTGTCTGTGAGACATTCAGAAGGGTTGAAAATTTTCCACGTTTTGTCCTGTGACATCTGTGAAGCAGGATCCTGCAGGTCAGGGGCTGTGCAGAGTCTTGGGACGTGGCCATACACAAAGGATTCTGTGATCTGCATCCATTTAGAAAAGGCAGCATACAGACTTCATTGCCAGCGTGGATGGAACACCGCACAAATTGCCCAAAGGCAGAGTATGATAAAATATCACGAGCAAGTAAACATGTGGTAGGGGGAAATAGGGAAGGGAAATTCTGGTCAAAAGGAGGAAAATACATTTGTCTTACTTCCCTTACTAATCATCTGGTGTTCCCTCCTTTGAGTTAATGTGGTGTTATGAAGATGCATCAGATCAGGTCACTGGTCCATCACTGATGTGACTGCACCATTTCAGAAAAAGATACAAAGACTCTACACAGCAAAACAGTTCATCTCGCCCTGCTGATAGGGGGTGTATTAATTATCTATACAAAGTCCAAGAGTTTCTCCTAATCTCTTGGCCTTTGTGATAACCTATAGCAATGAGTTCTGCCAGCTGTTATGTATGTTCGGCTGGATCTCCTCATGTTCTTTCCTGTGTGAAAGGATAAGCAGAAATATATTCTGTACCTTTCATAAACTGCCAGTGTTTTGTAGGTATTTCTGTCTTATCTGACAATTTCTTTTCAGAATTAAGGTGCCCAGATTTCTTAAGCATATGTGAAGTTTCCTACAGTTCCTACAGTGAAGTTTCATAATGCAACCATTACGAATTTTGAGTTTTGCTCTTGCTGCAAGCAGAAACAACCCTTTGTAAACTTTTTTTCTGAGTGACAAACCTTGGAATGAGGGAATATGTTCCTTAAAAGTGGTATCATGATACTTTGGGGTTTTTATAGTTAAAACCAAAATGTAAAAAGATCACAGTAAGTACGAAATTTGTTCCGCTAGAGACTGAGGTTTTGCCTCTGGTTTCACTTCTCTCCTAGCGTCAATGCTCTTCCTCCCTTCTCTCCTTCTCCTACCTTGCTTTTCCTGCCCTCCCTCAAACCACACCGTACACAGAATGCCAGAGCCATTTCATTCTGGTCAGCCTTTCTTAAGGACTCTGTGCCTCTGGACTTAAAGAACAAGGCTGGCTGTACCTGGAGGCCAGAATAGGTGAGGCTTGTCTCTTTAGTGCAGAGAAAAACCCTGTTTACCAATGTCTCTTTTTTTTGTACTTGACAGCACCTTCTCAAAAATGTCTTCCACCCAAAATTAGAAGCCAAGAGGAGTGGTGTTATATGCCAAGGGAGCAGGGGATGAAGGACTCAGAAATCCATGCATCTGTTAATAACTCTGCGACCGGATTGCTACGTGACTTTGTGAAAGGCTTATAACCTGTCTCTGTTTCCCTTTCTGCTACTGGATAATGTATAAATAATACTTTTCTCACCATGGCTTCTATGGCTTTATTGAGGCTTAATTAGTAGATGCCCACAAAGCATGGGAAAAAAAATTGCTGTGTTTTTCAGTTAATTGCAGTGATGTGCTTAGCGATGCCAGAAGCCCATAAGCTCGCCCTTCTGAGAATGGTCTGTATTGGCTACTGCCAAGTGTTTTCTTCGGGTCGCAAATTTATGAAAACTCACAGCTGAATTTCTTGTTGAATATTGTGAAAGATCTAAACAAACTGCTTATCTTATGGTGTCTGTATATCTCAGAAGATGAATGGTTAATCCAGGATCTAGCAGAGGTAGTCTCAGTTCTTCCGTCCGGTAATATCCATTATCAAAGTTAACTTGAATTTCCTTCCTAAAGGACAACTGATCAGACCACTAACTTCGATGGAACCCCTTATGTGTTGTTAGTTTGCTGCAGGTGTGTGTGTGCAGGTAAGATAACTGCAATTTCTTATGCAGTTAATCAGCTTTGTTCAGTAAATTTTCACTTTGAGAATGTCGTTTTGGGCAGATCTGTTGGTTGTCAGAAACCTGCCAGAGCTCGTCATCCTCATTGGTCTATAAATGTGTCTTTGGGTCATCTACATCACCTCTGGAGGTTTTGGCTATGGGTGTCTAGATTCTATCCTGACAGTAGTACAGCAGGCAGGTAGATGCTGTCGGTGGCCATGGCTGAGAATAGCGCGATGAGTGGCATTGACTTCTGCTCCTGTGTCAGTGTATGTGCAGGAAGAAAAGTGCCTTTTTTCTAACCCTTCCTTTTGCTGTTGTTGAATGTTACTTTTCATCCCAAAGCATAATCCCATCTGCTCTTCACCTCGGCATACCCCACCTTTCACACCGCTTTCTGTTTCTGATTTGGGAGTGCAAGTCCAAGTGTTTGGATCTCCACAAGTATTCAGGGACCAGCAGTTACCACCATATGAAGCAGAGGAAGTACCTATGTAAGTAATTAATATGGATGTTTACTAACTGTCTGTTTCCAGGTGTCTCTTCTTGGCTCTGCTTCTAGAAACCATTGGAAGGCATTGAGGTATGCCCGTTTCCCTGGCTGCTACAGCTACTTTCAGGGAGTGGCAGGTTTCTTTAATAGGTGAATAAAATAAAAAGAGGAGGAGGGTTTGTCAAATGCTCCAGGGTGCTCTTCCAATACAAAAGTCAAGAAAGACATAAATTAATACAGCGGAGAAACCTGTGGAGCTTGCTGTAATCCTTGTGAAGTAATTTAAGAATAGTCCCTTGAGTTTCAACCCAAAGACTTTGTCACTGGTAACAAAGGTTTGCCACCTGAGGAGACCAGTGGGATGATCACTGCTAACTAACAGCTACTGTCTGAACTGTGATGTGTATGAGACTGTTTTTGCTTTCCATATTCAAAGAAGGAGGAAGAATGGCATTGCTGATATTACCCATGTGCTAGCAGGGGTAGAAGTGGTGTCTTTTTATAGCAACCACTATATAGGATTTCTCCATACTAAAAAAATGTTACAATGGCTATACTAGGTGAAATCAAGCCCGGTATCCTGTCTCAAACAGTAACCATATGTCTAAACCATTTAACATCAAATCAGACAGTCATTTTAAATTCAGTATGAGCATTCTGAGAAAATGGAAATGTCCTTCCTCTTTATGGAACCATTCCTCTAATTTCTTCTGTGTTCATTCTTTTAGCACATTCAGAGGCTCTCTGATGTTCAAGAATAAATTAACAGGATTCCCCCTGCTGTTTCTATTGAATTCAGTTAATATAATGAGTTTATTGTTAAATTAAACAAAATAAAGCCTGCCATGTGGCAGAAATACTACTGAGATCCCATAATTTCCACCTAATAATTAGTGTCTGTACTGTGGGGTTGTAACTTAAATGGTGGACTATATGTGTCTGTCAGACATGTTAAATACTTTTCAAAAACTGTATTCGGACACAATCAGTCATGAAAGCAATGTGCCTGTGACCTAGAAGCCAATGATTTTTTCTCTAGTACAGTAAATTAATTTCCATGTGGCTTTCTTACTTCACCTGTGTATGCTTAAAAATTCTCAAGGTGTTTCCATGACTCGGATAATGTGTATTGTCTTACCTGTTGCTAAATCCAAATACTTTTGAAGAGTTATGGCTTAGACTGCTGGCTCAGTGAAATGATTCACTCTGATGTTTATGATAATACAAATGGGTTCTGGGAAGGGGTTGGGCCATACCTTCTGGCAGCACCAGCCGCTGCCATCCCTACTTGTTCAGCGTCTATATTTTTATGTTCTCTTCTACACCACTGCGGTTCAGTCCTATCGTTAGGAAGTTTTGTCTTTTTTTTTTTTTTTTTTAAATTAGATTGTTTTGTTCTACTATTTGTTACTTCTCTGGCCATAATGCTCATTATCCATAACCTCTCTTACAGTTTTTATTTTATGTGTGCATGTCTCCTTTTGTGGCCAAATGCAAAAGCTAGCTACAAACGAAATGTTTGTATATTCTCATGTTAATTCAAGTATCAGAGCCCTGAGGTCCGAGGACAATACCATAAGTGACTGCAGGATTTGTACCAAGAGAATGTCACTACGGAGCATTATACTTGGTTGTTTCTTAATTTAATTTTATACACTCTTGTTCTTTTTTTCTGCTGCTTTCTGTGATGTGCCTGTAAGAGCTGCAAAGATTTTTAGCCTTGAGGCTTGTCCAGACCTGGAAAAATGCACGATTTAATTTTGCTGTTTGTTTTACTTGGTTCTGATCTCAAAATGAGACGGGCTTACTTGTGGGTTTGTAGGCTTGTTTACATTTTGAGAGGGTTGTAGGGCTTGGATTTTGGTCCATCACTAATTGAAATCCCATTAAATTTGATGCCCACTTTTGATGAATTTAAACTGTTGTTTGGTTGGTAACTTAACTCTGAGATGTGGGGCTTTGACAGTTCAATAAATGCTTGCAAGGCATGCGCCTGTGTGGATGAAAACCCGAGATGATTGCATAAGCCCCTGTGAAATGAAACTGCTGAGTTACTGCTGATGCTTGCTCTTAGATGAGACTTTATTTAACATTTGGAAACTAATGTGTAGCTAATGTCATTACCATTCTTTCAGGCTTTATTTTTATAAAATATAAAAAAAACCCACACCAAAACACTGCTTCTGGAAAGTTATTCTTCTTTCCTGTAAAAGACCTCTACAGGTTAAATATGTTTTACAATTTTCCATCAGTTGAGTGGCACAAACTATTAAATGTTAACACTAGAAGGTTGCTATTCCAGCTGCTAAACCGTCTGAAACATTAAACGTGATGCAGGAAGCTGGTTTTCCAGTCTCTTAAGTGTTTCTAAATGTTCGATAGATTTTTTTAAATTCTTACCTCTCTTGCCCTCCCCAGAAATCCATCTGCAGCTCAGCTGCTCACAGCGGTCTTTGCAATCGAGGCCTGTTTAGATTTTGCTCATGAAACCAAGTGTGAAATCTGTGGCCACAAGCCAATCAATCCCTCTCCCATAAGGCTGAGATTGCTGAAGTCTTCTCAGAACCTGAAAGAAAATGGAAGAGGAGAACAAGCCTGTGTATTTATAAAAGCAGACCTCTGCAAGAATCATTGTTGTTTAAGCATGGATTATTTGCAGGTCATCTCCAAGTGATTCAAATCCTCCTGCAATTTGCTTCTGTTGCTGACTTGGAGGCTGATCTGTTGGGTGGCCATGGGTGAATCATCTTACCTCCATTTGTCTCAGTCCCCATGTGTAATTGGGGTAATATTTTGTAATCTGATTATGTCAAGACTGCTTGTTAAGAGAAGTAGTTACAAGTTGCGTTACGGTGATTTGGAGGGTAAGGTTAAAATCACAAGTGCGTGATAAATCGCAGCAACCCATAGAAATTTGTTATGTGGCATCCTCGAAGGAGCTTGGTCTCCATTTAAAATACTAAATGTTTTGTCTTAAAGAACTATAGTAAATTCTTCGAGGCAGGCATTCATTTACCGTACACTGGTACAGTGACTAGCTCAAGTGCAGCCTCGGCATGTTACCATTAATAAGTAAGTTTTTCTGGTGCCGAGAGGCTCCTGAGCCTGCTGGTAAACAGGATAGTTAATACGGAGAATTTTACACTATCTTAGTGCTGACAGATTCAATTGTTTTCTATTTTTCTCAAAAACTTTCTCGCCAGACCAAGTCTATCAAAACCAGCCTTGCCAAATTCCTTGCTATTGCCATGGAAATCATACTGTTTTGTTGCTTGAAAATAGCATACTCCATTATGAGCAGTGTGATGATAGGAGCATTTACATAGGAAACCACAGTGCAATCTCAGAACAGAAGGAAGTTTTGAATAGGGAATGTTTCACAAGAGATCTCGGAGCATGGACGCCTGCCCGCTGACCTGCTGACAAGACCCGTAGTTCAGCACATGCAGCTACTCCATCTCATGGTGAAATTTTGGCCCTTGAAAGAAACCTCCCTGGCTCCATGTGGTTGGTCAGCAGTGGGCAACAGGCCCATAGCTCTGTTCCCTCTTTGAGAGAAAATGTCAGGTCCTTTCCCTTCTCTCAGGATTTAAGGAATTTTATGCTTTTTTTTTTCTCTTGGTCTTTATTAATTCCTTATATATTTTTTTTCGTTCGTTCAAGCCTTATTCCTCAGCCCATGACAAGGATTGCTCTGGGTGGCTCCTTTTACTGTGGAATTAGGAAAGGAGACAAAGACATTCTTACTTTGTAAGGCTTTGAAGGCAAGAGTGGATGAACAGTACTACTATGGCGGCTGTTTTCATTTTCTTTGTGGGTTTTGCATGTTTGTTTTTCTTCCTGTTTAGGGAAAAAAAGTAGTAGGTGGAGCAGCATGAGCAGGTGAAATTTATCTGAGGAAGGAAACAACCTCAGTAAATGTGATGACTGGAAAGGGAAGCAGGCACAGGGTACTGCATGGACTCTCCTCTGCACGCCGTTCCCTGATAAGAGGCCGTTAGCTCAAATGAGGATAGACAGACGAGAGCTTCCGAGCCAAATTGGGACTCCTGGCAAACATCAGATCAGGCTGAAAATACCACTTTGAGTTAGAGACAGTGATACAGTTGGAGGTGTGACAACCCACACAGATCAGTTTGAGCAACTGTGCTGGGGAAAGTGTTGGTTTTATCTACTGTTAAATAAGACAACATGTCTAGCTCTAAGACAGGAGGAAGGATGGAGTGGTATGAGGAGCAGAGGGCATGAAGAAGAAAATCCTGCTCCAAGGTCACCTTTTACCACAGGGATGGGAGATTGAAGAGAACTTTCTTGCTGCTTTTGATGGCTAAGGGCTGCCGCAATCCTGGCAAGTCTCTCAGGAATGGTTCAGGAAGATCTGCTGCCATACCTGAGGCAGACACTCATTTATCTGAGACGCTGTGCTCCGACTGCTAACAACCAGCTCAAATTGGTGTATTTTTTCACATTTGTCACAGAGCCAGCTGCATCGTCTCAGCTGTGCCTCTCTGAACAGGGAAGTACAGACCCATAAAAAATTTTGGAGTCATTATTCTTATGCATTTCTTTCCCCTCATCTTGTCTTTTTTTTTCTTTTTTTTCTTCAGCTATGTTTATAACCCTCCTTTCCTTTGTTATCTTGAAATCTTGGAATTTTTCCAATCTCTTCTCCTGCAGGTAGATGCTCTGTCCTGACAGTATCTTGTTATAATATCCACTGATAAAAAGCTGAAATTACCTAACTCTTGCATATTCTAAATCCCACTGGAGTATCTGCCCTTGTTAAAGTCTAATACCCTTATGGCACCAAAGAGGGTTCTCTGCTGGAATTGGAGGGGGAAATGAGGTAAAATGGCTGATGAATCACTCCCCGTTGGGGTGGTGATGTTTGAATTTTACGTCTCATGAGCTCCTAGCCGTCTTCTTCCCACAAGGGATTTCAAGGCCTCCACAAGGAAAATCTCTACCAGGAATGTCAATGAACCCCTGCTTGAGCTGCGTGGGAATAATATCAGTAAGAACCAACACTGCTGCTGTGATCTGACACCTTCCCCTGCCAAGTACTGTGTTGTCTCCTAGGTCTGGGATTGGTATGTCAACTGGCTTCTGGTTTGCACCAGAAGAGTGCTTTTGTCACTGAAAGGCCATGAATCCAGCACATGATACTACCAGGTGGGACGGTTGTAGGTGTTTGCACATCACTTCAGGTGTTCTCAAAGACATCTTCAAGTTAGGTGACTTGTCCCAGGTTACCCAGCAGGTTAGTGACAAAGCCAGGAATACTACAGAAATCTTCCTGGACCCCCAGACCAAATGCTTCTGGGCATTATTTAAAGATTAGAATATGTCGAGTCTCCTTTTCAGCTCATTTTCCAGGGATCAGCAAGCAGCAGTCACAAAAGTTAATAGATAACAGAAATCTCAATTATTTTATACTAGATAGCATTTAGGAGATGTAATTCCTCTAGTGGTGCTACAGTTAGGAGTGCATTGGTTTTTCATCTCCTTAGCAGTTTGTTAGTATTTAGCTTACCTCTACTTGGATTGCTGAATATTTTCACCTGTGAGTACTGTGTCTTTGAGACCTGGAATGTCCATTCACGTCTTAGACGGTTTTTGTTGATTCTATTTGGCTTATTTCAACTGTGGGAAAACTAACCGTGTTGGTTGTCCGTAAGATCTTTGTGGAGCAAACCACAGAACATGTCTGTATTTGTAGTATCAATAATCATTTCCTAAGGAAGAATTTTAAATGCAAAATCTGTATCACTTTGTGCTCTAGTTACACTTGCAGCCCCCAAATAAGTAAGGTCGACTGGGTTGCTGCTTGGGTTGAAGACATTTTCCAGGTTGTGCTTTCTCCTTTTCTCCTCTCCAATAAATTTGTGTATCCATGCCCTAGTGATGAGACAAGAGCCAGTGCATTGCCACAGAACCCCTTCCAGGGAAAAAGTCAAATGAAAAATACACATAAGAAAAAAAAATTTGGATTACTTCTGTTCATAACAGACAAAAATCCCTCCACTTTTAGACAAGATTTGCTCAGTTTCTGACAATGAAAGAGGTGCAGATGTCCCCCCAAGTTTGCATCCGTTCCTCCAAAATGGGGAACTAACTATTTGGGGTTTGATGGTAAAAAAGAAAGTTCCTACTTGCCTCTTGGCTGTAGTCAGAAATTTTGAACACATCTTTTGGAAAGAAATGTTATCCTGCTTTAAAGCAGTAACGTTTCTGATGCTATAATAGCTGGTGAGTGAGGTAGTGGTAGAACTAACAGAATGATCATACTGGTCGTGTTTAGAGACAGCAGCTGTACAGTTGGAAGAGCTGCTAAAACAAAACAACTAAATAATTTGTGGAAGTGAATATATTCACGTGCTTAGGAGCATTTGCCATAGAAGATTTATGCTGCACGTAGTGGTTAGTTACAGGTGCTGCGACTCAAATGTCACTCAGTCATACAGTCAAGCCCCAGTTTTGAACATCACGTTGAACCATCTTTAAAAAGCTGTGTTATAATGACAGTTGATAACTGAAGCTCCTCCATGTGGAAAGCACTGTAAATGTAGGTACCTGGAGCTCGAGATTTATTGGTAAAGTGAATCTAACTATAGAGGAACAGTAGTAAGAGATTCTATTGTGTTTCTTCTCGGATTATTTCCATCAGAGTTGTGCCTCAGCAGCATTGATGTGCTTCAGATGCCACTCTTCTGTCCTTGAAAGCACCTAACACTTTTCTTTTACAGTTCCTAGTGGCTATTTTAGTTTCTGAGTCTCGAACTCTTGTAAGTAAACCTTTTATACTTCATACAGATAAACTTAGACAAAGCAGAAATGAAATGTACCATTGTTAAAAAATAAAAATTAGGTAACTTTAAGGTATACACACACACATTCACTGTGTCAGGTAATAAACAATTGCATTTTTTGTCACAGATGTTCTAATTCAGTAGTAGGTATGTAGAGGAATGGCTCCCAGGTGATGTTTTTAGTGACAAAAGTCTTAAAATTGTAATGTTTCAACTAAAATTACATAGGAGTCGTGAAATACAGTTCAGTATTGTTGGATGCACTCAATAGCCAACAGTTTTCTAGTAAAGATCTCCGTTAAGAAATGGGATTTTTTATGATTTTGGTTTTGTGTGGTTAAGTAGTTAATAAGATGATTCTAGGACTTTTCATATTTACAGCTAAAAATTGAACTATTCTACACAAAATTGGTAATGAATGCTTACATTTAAAGAGAAAAAAACATTTTGATTTTTTCAGTAAATTGAAGTTGTTCTTTGAGAGATTGTGTTTTAAACAATTTTCTCTCCTAGTTAAGGTGATTAAATTATTAGCCAGCCAGAACACACAATGAATATAATATGGCTTGAAAGCAATTGTTAACAGAAATGATGAAACCTACTGTAATACCAAGGTAATAAAGGAACCTGTTGTATCACAAAAGTAAAGGAAAATTGACTTAAAATATAAATGAACAATGGTTTGGAATGTATGTGGGAGAACACATGCTTCTGAAGTTTTTATGTTTAAGGGAAGGTCAGGGAAGGTCTTGACAGTAGCATTTGCAGAGTTGCAGTGAGCTGTGGTGCTGTTTGGTGGGCATCCCTCCTTCGCTTCGTCCCTTTGGGACCCTGCTGTCTGCTGGGCGGGGGAGTGGGACCAGGCAAACAAAAAGTACTTCTGTTGGGTCCTGGCACAGGGCGAAGGGACGCGCACAGCCGGGTTTGGAGTGTTTTGCTCTTTTTGATAGTGCCTTGAAGAGAACACCCTATTCTTATTACAGCCCTAATTATCGGCAAGGATTTGTATTAGGTGCCGGGGGAATTACTTGTCTAAATCCCTTTGAAAAATCAATTTAAGTCCGTTCACAGTAAAGTCTGACTTTGTTGTTGTCGTCCCTGTTATGATTTCTGGTGAAGGAAATTGGTGCAATTTAAGATTCAGTACAAGTGAATGACAGAGATTAAAAAGATGTACAAAGTTAGTGATGTGGAAATGTGGAACAAGTCTGTGCAGCTAGTAGTGCAGGCAAATACTACGTATGAGCAATATACACACATGGTAAGGAGCAAAATGCCATAGAAACAGAACTTTGGTAACCCCTTACCAATTGACTCATTTCCAAACTCTTAATAATGTTATAATAGCTTCTGTTCAAGCTGACCTTATGAGGGATTGGTAGAGAAAAACATCATTACCACAAATCTATAATGGTTCTGCATATTGTAGACCTCTGAATACAGATGACAGAAGCATGGCCCTTGTGTTAACTGCTGTTCAACAGGACTCGGCACCTTTCTCAAATGTCGTTTCTAGTTGTGTACATGCAGCCTGGAACAGATAGGGTCACTTGACTGTTGCAGAACATAACCAAAACACAGGGCTCATGATGGGATGGATGCACGCTGGGGTGGAGAGCTTCTTCAGGCTGAACTCCGGCTCGCCGTGAAAGCTGTGACTCTTAGGTGGCCAATAAAATTCATTTTGTTCATGTTACTTGATCATTTCAGGTGTGATGGCATCAGATAGCATCTTAGAATTGATCTTGACTCTTCAAACTTTCTCGTGGGATGTCTGCACTGACCAGGTGGCTGAAACCATAAAAGCTGAAGTAGTGTCAGCCGGGCTTGCTGTATCACTCAGCAGCATAAAAGGGTCCCTAAAATTCAGGCACTGTTTGCTTGAATGGTGGAGTCCACTTTCTTCTTCTACTTTTTTCTTCTGTGTTGGGATGTACAAGGTTCTCATCATTATAAGAAATTACTTTCTTTGGTGGGAAATGGATATAGTGAAAGTTACAATAGAGTAGCACCAATTATGCTGCAAAGACCTTTAAAAATTAGCTCTTGTGCAAACTAAGAACTATCAAATAAAAGAAATTATTTCTAATATATCTGCTTTTAGCAGCACCTACAGTGTTTTATATACAAAGAAAGCATAAAATCTGCTTCTATTTATAGTGTCACTTAAACTCCCCTGGAAGTAACAAGGCTGTTTGATTACTGAACAAGCCTGAAAGAGTATGCTTGATGAAACAGTGTTTTCTGTTTTCTTAAACATGTAAAATCTGGAGCAAAAACTTGAAGCCCTGTAGTCTAGTCATCCGATACAGGAATAAGCTGAAGACTCTTGGAAGTCTGGCTATAAATAGGATTATTTACCCTCTCCTACCTCCGAGGGTAGAGTTCCTTTCAGAGCCTTTGAGGATGTCGTATCTTAAATAGATACTGAATTGTTATATTAAATAATATGAAACTATGTGACAGTAAATACAATGTAAGGAATGTGACCTTGAACTGCCTTTGAGAATGTAGCATTCTCTGGGAAAAGCTGTTCCTTTTTCTTCTGACATTAAAAATAATTTGTGTAGTGGAGCTATGCTGTACAATTCTTCATGTCGACATTCCAGCACGTGGATTGTTCAAGCACATGCTTTCACCAAACACATGGGAAATTACCATTTACAGGAGAAAGTAAGTGTAGTGAATATTTTTCTCCCCCCTTCTCTTTCAGAAAATAGATTCTGCCAAACAGAATGCAACTCTGTAGAATCCCCCTGTTCTGTGGTGAGAATGTCAGCTGGATCAGTGGTAAAAGGGGAACTTTAAATTCTTCACGGCATTTGCTGGAAAGTCTTTTTGGAAGATTACTTAAATGTTATTTGCTCATCATTCAGAAGAAGTTATGTGACTGATTTATGAATTGTTTTGTTTGTTGATTTTAGCCAAACCAAGCAGTAAAGTTTTATTTGGCAATATCGTACAGAATGTGAGTTTCAAAAGCATTCAGATAGGTAGTTGGCCTTCCAGTTCTAAAGGTGGTGTGGGTTTGGTTTGTCTTTAACCATGAAAATAGATTGTTTTGCAGTGTAATGAATAATGCGGATTTAAGGAAGTGCTCCTAATGGCAATACTCTTAGCTTTCAGCCAGCACAGCCTGGCTTTCACCTCCACTTTCTTCAGCTGCAGTCAGTTTCCTGCGTATGCATAGGTATCAAAGATCTACTCTGCAGGGAAACTTGCATTAAGAGCTTTCTTAACCTCACCTGACCAAGTGTATAAAGACATCTTAAACTTTTATAGTAATGCTTTTTCTCCTCTAAAATTGGATTTGGATCCAAAATTTGCGCTATTTCTGTAGAAACAAAACAGATCTCGTTTGCTCTGCCATTTACAATGTTGGAAGGACTTCCAAGGTGAAGTGTAACAGTTGTTAGATAGCCAATGGTAACAGGGGGTTCGG
This sequence comes from Fulmarus glacialis, assembly GCF_000690835.1. NCBI lineage: Eukaryota > Metazoa > Chordata > Aves > Procellariiformes > Procellariidae > Fulmarus > Fulmarus glacialis. The sequence goes on from NW_009213806.1 coordinate 17,884, forward strand.
GTGCAGATTAGGAGTTCTTCACATTACTAATTTCTGTAAATTACTAAACTCAGTGTGTGTTTTTATTATTGTTACACAAAAAAGCTGTAGAAACGCAAAATTTTCTGCAAACTTATGCTGTAGGATGTTGATTTCTGGTACATTTGTTTGTTGTGGGTTTACGTATAAATACATCAGCAAGAAAAATATAAGAGATCACAGAAAAGTTGCTGCTGTAGAGGTTCACCTGTAACTAATTAGTTTGAATGTGTTGTTTACCATAACATTTATCTTTAAAAAGTACATCAGTTTTGTGAACCCTTTTAAAAGTCTGTTGCACAGTTGGACTAGTATGATGTATCCTAGCTACTGAAATCTGAATGTTGTTCCTGTCACGTTTTCAATCTTCACTTCTTAAATATACAAACTGTAACCCACTTCTTTTTCTCTTAAAAACATAGACAATACAGTAGTCTTATAATCATTTAAATACACTAAATCTTGAAATAACTAAAATATAGTTAAATGGCTTGACATTCAAATAAAGATTGTAATTGAACTTCCAGAAACTAGCTATTCTGTTATCTTTTCAGATCTTGGAAAGCAGTGATACTTTACAGTCCAGCAAATTCAAATGAGATGTTTCCAAATGACTAGTGTTGGAAGTGTAACCAAAAAAAGAGAATTCTGTATGACTACTTTTTAACCTAATCGGTGTTTTATGACTCAATACATTCAATATAGTAAGCAAGCAAAGTAAATACTGAACTCCAAATGCAAAAATACGAGATTTTTCTGAATCTCTTGTTATAATTTAGAAGATTTTTTTTTTTAATATGTTCTGTGATTTGTAAGTATATGAAAGATGCTTTGAGAGAAATATATAATATCCAGCAAACTGCTTGTAAAATGTACTCCAGTACTTCCTACCTTATGGGTTATTATCTCTGATCTTCTTTGTGTGTTTAACTTATGGGGCAACTAGTTTACCACAGTTGATTTCTGATTGCCAGGATTAGGGAATACTTCCACGTGAAAAACACTGAATTTCAGTCAATTCCAAAATATTTGGCTATTTGTAATTAGCTAGGCTGTTAGAAGACCTTCAGCTTGTTCAGATCCAGAATCCAGTGCTGCGTAAATACATAGCTCTTCCTCAGCTGGCATCAAGATATTGTAGGAACAACTTATGTTCTCAGGCCACATTGTGAAGACGGATACAGCTGTCAATCTATGAGCATTCTTTTTGTTTGTTTAAGTTGGTTTTAATGTCAACGTTTTCAGTAGGTGATAAGAGATGAGGACCAGGAGAGCCTGTTCCTTGAGGCTGAGGGATTCGGGACCCCTCTATTTCCAAAGAAGTTTGTGTCGGTGGTTTCTTAATGATACCTTTACATACACTTCTCGCCCACTGTTTTCAAACCTCTTTCGTGATGTCGTTCAGAGCAAAAGGTGGATCTTGCCTGTAGTTTGGAGCAATTGTGCACTTCAACCCTGATCTGCCATTGCAGATGCTATTGTGGAGGAACAGATGAGTCTCCTGACCTTGTCTGCAGTTCAAGATTGATTTTTGAGGTACCTGCTTAACAGAGCGCTTCAAAATGTATTTGAATTGAACCTTGATTTAGATGATTGCTCAGGATGCCTTTAAAAATCAGCTTTGGCCTTGATAAGAATGGGTGAAGGAAATGGGAAGAATCTCTGTTTCTAACAGTCAGAATAAGCAAATCAAAGCCTGATTTATGTCAATGGCTGACACTGGGGGGATCCCCATGAAGTTTCTATAATATAAAAAGAATACAAGCTGCATAGATTTTCTACAGATGAAAAAAAGGTGCATATAACCCCTGCCTTGATAATAATCTGCATCCATTAAAAAAAAAAAGTCTCATGATTCTTAGCCCATGTAAAATCAGAGCAGACTGAGGGGCTACAGAGCTAGAAGGGATGGGCTGTAAGGAACCAGGGGGATCAGTATTACAAGAGGAGGAGCAGTGGAAGGCAAGATTCAGAGCATCGTAGTATCCACATGTGCTGGTGGCCTGCAGAGCTGCTGAATATCATGGGCTTTTCCATTTGTTTTTTCAGATAATCCATGGGTTTCAGAATTGAAAATATCCTCATTATGAATGACAAAGCTAGTTTAGATCAGATGCAGAGATTTCTGAAGTGGATTTCTCTCTCTTTATGCAGAACGGTTGGTAATTAAAATGTTTATTTTTCAGACAGAAAGGAAACATGGTAAAGAATCAGACTTAATAATTATGTGATGTTTATTAAGTAAAATATTATTTTCAAATAGCATTAAATAACCAAGGTACAGCTTAACATTGGCTGTTTATGACAATGGTAATTTATCCTCACGTGACTGCCTAAGCAGCTACTTTTATTTCCCCTGTTGGAGACGAGAGTGGTTTGAAGGCATTTAATGCTGTTACACTGAAAGCTGTAGTGTGACCACTTCTCTTATTTACGAAAGCATGGGTGATCATTTGTGACTGAATCCAGTCTTAATCTGAATACTTATTAGGAATATGAAGTCATTAGCAAGCTGATTCTTTTCTAAGCTAACACTTGGGCATGAAAGTGTTTGTTTACATCTTGGTTTATATTTATTTGATGTCACAACATTTGCAGTGTGTAAAAGTATCATGCTAATTTTTTCCATTTTCCCGCTTCAGTTACTCATGGTAAATGGCCAATTTGACTATGGAATTACAGGACCTGGATTCCTATGACTGTGTATTGGATCACACGCACTTAATTAAGGAAGGTGTAAATGAGTGCGTAGCTCTGAGTGGCTGGGAGCAGACAGGGCCTGGCTCCCTACCTCCTCCTGCCAGAGCTGCACTAGTGCAAGTCGCAGCAGATGGGCAGCCTGCCGCTGCCGCCGGAGAGGTGGCCGTCAGCTCCTGAAGACCTCCCCGTTGCTAGTCGCCCCCCCGTGCTCCCCTCCCCGGTTAATCCAGCCATGTGCCTGCGTGCTCAGCAAGGGGGATTACTTTAAGTCTGCATATTTTCATCTTTCCTCGGTCCAGGTCAATTTACTGGCTGGGTACAGTGAGCAAGAAACAGATTGGTGTGGTGTGGTGCAGAAGAAGCCAGCTGAACTTTCATAAAAGGCAAGGCATCAATTTGAGATGTTACTGTGTTTACAGGTTCTCCTGCCGGATAAATCACAGGAAACCCAGGCAAAATAACTGGCCAATTTTTCTTTTTTTTCCTTCTTTGTGGCAAGGTGATTATATTTAAGAGAAGTGTAGGAATTTCCATCTTTCCAGTGACACCATATGAGAACCCGCTTAGCACTGAATAGTGACAGCAAATGCTGAAGTGGAAAAAATATTTTCATCCATCTGCACTAATCTTCTTTTACTCCAAGATTTAGTGGGGGGGACGGGGGGGCGGGCAGGGGATGAGAGAGAGGAATCGGAAAAATCTTAAAAGCTTGGCTTAAGCTTTTAGCTTTGCCAGCTCATTCCCTAGTCAACGAAGAAAGTGCCAGACTTCTGCATTTGTGGTGGGGATATTGGGATTTTATTAATTTGAACAGTGATGCCTGCAGACTTTATTACCAAAAATAAATAACTAAATAATGGTCTCAAATATAAACAGAGGAAGGAAAAAGTCATAGCTGAACAGAACTGATACTTTTTTAAAAACAGACTGGAATACGTAGTGTATAACTGGAAAAAGCATAAATTACTAACTTGCTGTTGACAAACTGTAAAAGTATCCTGGTTATTTCTGCTGCTACATAATTTATGTCTTGTTATGCCATCAAATCTGTAATCACCCATGGTATTCTGAACTGCACAGATCTCTGCCTTCGGAGCCCTGCCAAACTGATAATAAATACGGAAGGATTTAAATGTTATGACTTACTCTGTCTTAGCTTTTACTTTGTTAGACATCACGTTTTCAAGGACTTTTTCAAATAGAAAAACCTAGAGTATTTTACTCCTTTTTAGCATTGAAACAGATCTGAAAGTCGCATGTTTGCTTACTCAGTAATAGTCTTTCCTACCCCACTGAGAGGCCGTCCTTGCAGACATAAGGAAGGGCTACGTTTTATAGCGGCGCCTGCAAATCTTCTCTCAAAGCTGCAACATCCCATTCAGAATCTTCAGCAAAGAAGCAAAAATCAAAAAAGAATTCTTAGAAATATCTGCTGATACCTAAGGCAGATCTTGTTGCTGTGATATATAATGAATGGATAACAAAACTGCTGTGTAAGAAAAAGAATTGAGAATGGACAACTGTGCAGAAGTCAGTCTCTTCTCCCTCAGGGTGGGTCGGCTAAAAATATTGCCATGTTTTTCTACTTAAAGGAGGGCCCAGGCAAAGAACCAGAGGTAGGATGACAGGAACAAAAACATCCTTTTGAATTAATCTTTGGCAAAATAAGCCACCACTCCATATAATATATTTTAAATGTTTTAGTTTGGATTTTTTCCCTTTTTCCACATCTCTGCTCCTTTATTAATGTTAGCTGTGGGGGATTTTTTCTGCATTCCATCCTCTGTCATGTGTATTTCACTGGATATTTCTGCCTCCTCTCTCCTTCTGACGAGGAACACAAAAAGACTTACCTTGAAATTCAGCTTTGAGGCTCCTGGGTTGTTGGGGTTTTTGTTTGAATGGGGGGTAGAGTTTTCTTTATCCCCACTAACTAAGAAGTGAAATAATGGCTCAGGTTTAACGGAACAAAATAACACAATAGATACATCAGTGTGACACATTTAGACAGAGATAATAAAGCAGCAAGGCAGTGTAACAGCTAGTTATACTTTAGATAGACACGAAACTTGACTTACATGAATGTGGAATTAGTACTGATCGTTTTTGTGATGATTTGTTTTTCAAAGTAATAGTCAAGTAGTTGTGAAAGAAGACTTGTGTATTTTCCCATGTGCAGTAAGTATTTGAGCTTGAGGATTTTGGCATCTAAAGCCACTGCAGACTGTGTGTGTAGACTGAGAGGTCATATTTGAAAAAACTTTCATTCAGTTTAGTTGCAATCTTCAAGTAAAATAAGATCATTATTTTCATCAACATCATTAATATAATGTGTGTTTTAACTCAGGCTGCTTTGGTACAAGGCAAAATAATTTAATATAAGTTATGTACTAACAAAAGTGGGCTGATCTCAGCTCCTTCTGAATTCCCAGGAGTATGAGACTTTGCCATGTGATGACAACCCCATTAAAAAAGGGATGCTTCTATGCTGTAGTGCCTGTTGGCAAAACAGAGCCCTGGGACCTGGTAAATTTTACTGTACTGGCTACTGGTTTGAGAATTTGCATTGTGCCGCTACTAAGATACACAGTTTCAGGGCACAAAGGAAATTTCTCTTCTGGTTCTTTCTGTGCAATTGGAGATATATAAGGAAACATTTCTCACGTTCATGAAATAATACCTGCTGTTTAATTTACCTTGGCTTTAAAAATGTCGGTCTTTAAAGTGCTGTTAGCATTGTGACCCACAGTTGGTGGGCCATGTTTTCCTACTGTGTATTTTCATATTGTTTGGTGCAGTAAAAATCATATCTAATATAAGATGGAGAATTACCCGGTGTTTCCCTTCAACTCACTGCTTAATCAATCAACTGCTCCTACCTGACTGTTGTTTTCTAAGAATGTTAGAAATAAGATGTTTTCCTTTGAATGTTTGAAGTTGTAATTTTGTATTTACTGTTGTTTCCCTCTGAAGAGGAATGCAAAGAAAATTGTCTTGAAATCCAGTTGTGAGGTTCCTGTAGACCACCACTAAGAAGTAGATCACTCACTTAAGTGCAGCAAGGGGGTGTTAAGCAAGACATTTAGGATCTTTCTGATCCCTATACTTCTAAGAAGTATAGGAACAGATTGCTTGGAGAGGCTCTGGAATCCTCATTGTTAGAAGCCGATAAAGGCAGGCAGTTGGGCATCTCTCTGAAGGACACAGGTATTGTGGATCCCAACTTGGGGCTGGATGGAGATTACATGACCTCTTGAGATCCCTTCCAGTCCTATTTGTCTGATTCTACACCAGCAAGTAAAGGCTTTTGCCTTTTTTTTTTTTCTCCCCCACCCTGGGAGGCTATTGACTCCTTGGCACAGGGATGTTGATTTTTCTGCTTGATCTTGTTGCCCAGAGAAGTGGCGTTGCCATCCTGACAACACTAAGACACCCCTGCAATGCAAATACCTATAGTAGAAGTTCATTTGATCAGAGACTACATCTTACTGTTAACTTCAAACATCACTTATTGCATCACCCCAGCCTAGCATCATTGCCTACCCTCCTTTGGGTGCCACTCAGAGTTCTTGGAGTAAAAACGTTGTCATACATTCAGAACTTCATGATCTAGCTCTGTAGTAATAAGTGTAATTGCATTTGGCAGAATTTGTGTTCAGGACATAAACAGAGGGCAAAATTTGGGGTTTTTTTTGCTTTTATTCCAAACCTACAGCAAGTGAAATAATTATTTGGGGGTGTGTGGAGGGTGTGGTGGGGTGTGTGTGATATCAGCCAGGGAAACCAATCTTGCTAGTAATTGCCGTTTGATTAAATCACTGTTTTCAATGTTTGTTTGTTTTTTTCTAAAAGCTTTGTGAACCTGTGTTCTGATTTCTTTTGGTTCTAATCTAAGTCTTTGTGATTTTGGGACAAATAGTCTGAAGGTTGGTGTTTTGCCAAAATGAACACCAGAGCACTTCCAAAATGAATTAAAAGGAGAACTAACGAAAGCCACTTTGCTTCTGAATGAGGAGTCTTTCAAAGAATTTAATGATCTTTAATACATAGTAATTTTCACTTTAGTTAATTTGATTTAACTTGACTTGAATGAGGCTGTGCAGACAAGCACCAAGTCCCATTGATTTTCTGTGGGCTCTTAAAAAAAAGTACTTGTGAAAATGATAAGGGTGCATTTGAAAATGTTGACTGCTCTTGCCCTTGGCTTAAGAAGTACTTCAAAAATATCGTATTTAGCTTTCAGAGCACCTTTGACAGTTAAGCAGAATTTAACAAATCCACTTCCATTTTAAGATTTTCTTTCTCATCTTTACGGGACACGTCATGGTCACTCAGAAGCTGATGGTGCCACTGGCTTGGAATTCAGCTCCAAAAGCTGTAGCCCCTGCATATCAAAGGAAATTATCCTCATGTGCCTAACATAATTAAGTTGCTGGAAGAAAGAATGTAGGAGAACCTTAGTACAACATTTTCATTCCTTGTGCTTGTAAAAATTAGCTGGGTTCTGGTTGGTTTATTTACACCACAGGTGGAAATACTCAGCTGAAAAATGAATTCTGTATCTACTACATGGAGGTCCTGTCTCCTTTATATTTGCATAGTTTGTAGGTGTATGGGAACTTTTTTTCACTGTCCTGTTACTGTTAACAATTATTTTAGTGTTTATTAAAGTCTTTGTAGTGAATTGCAATGGAGTAGAAATTTACAGAGCTACAACTGCTGCATGATAGAGTAAGGAGGAAACAACAAAAAAGTGAGCATTATAGCAAATGAAGTTTGTGGTAGAGCGTGTAATACGACAGGAAATACAGTTAGCTAACAGTTGGCCGTGGATAATTGAATAATTGGTCCTGAACATGGCTGGAAGGCCACGCTGTTAATTACTAATTTCTTTCCAAGATACAGAGCATCTGCTTTCTTTGTTTCATTTTAATAGTCAGTGGTTGACAGAACACCTTCTGGGTTGTTTGTTTTGATCCCTGAGATACTTATCAAAGTCATTTCTATTCTCATAAGCCATGTATCTGGATGCAGTGACTTGAGGATTATTTGTAGGTTATTACTCTCTCTAGTGTTGTTTTCTGTGGCAGACACAAAAGGTAATGGTGAATAGGGTTGGGAGATCCTTGAGAGGTCATCTTAGGCATTCACTTTATCTGGAAAGCATTCCTGACTGACAGATGTGTGCCCACCTTAACTCCAAAGATGGACATTCTGTAGTTGCTCAGGTAATCCATGTCAGGTATTTGTGACATCTGATCTAAATCTGCTTTGTTGCAGTTTAAGCTCAATACTTTCAGTGCTATCCTCAGGAGTCAGGGAGAAAAATGTGACTCCTCTCTTTAGCAAGCTTTCAGTTATTTGGAGACTCCTGTAATATCTATTCGGTCTTCTGGTATCTAGACCATAAATCAAATAGGTTTTTTCAATGTTTCCTTACATCCATATTACCCGCTCCTCTTCTCTGAGCTCTTTCCAGCTGAGCGGCATCTTTCAGATGCTTAGAAGCATCAGATCCTCCCCCAAGAGTTCCCACCCAGTCCTTTCCCCATGTTTTGTGCAGTTGCTTACACCACCCAAGCTGAGTATTTTGCCTTCAGTCCTTGCTGAATTACCATTTGTTTCATAGCCTCTCCAATTCGAAATCACTTGAATTCTCATCTTCATTCACGCTGCTTGTGGCCCCTCCCACCTTCAGACTGTTTGCAAAGTATTTTCCTTATTGTGAAATACTGCTATTAAATACTGCTAGTAAGTGGCTGTTTCCTGAAACAATCCCAACAGAAGACTTGGTCCAGCTGGCAAAAACACAGCCTCCTAGCATGCCAACATTTCTTTCTTCCCCAGAGAATTGTTGTCCTCCTAATATGTTCAGGCTTAGATAGTTGGAATCTGATCCTTCCAACCTTTCCACGGGTTTAGCTGTATATATTTGTTAGTGGTCTAACTGGAACTGGTGAATGCTCTTCTTTGCTTAACTAGGCCTATAAGCCAGTATAGGACTGGCACATAATTCATATGCAAGGGACCATATGCTGGTTTTGGTATATCTTTACTTTTTTCTACTGATGATGTTAGGATTGATCAGTTGTATAGATCTGTCCAGGGCTAAGCTAAGTCATTTGACCTCAGTGTGTGTCCTCAAAATAAAATAAGGCCTGTCAGCCCATTTTGCCCATTTTCTTCAAGGGACTTTCCAGTCTTCATTCTGGGAGCCCTGACCCATACTTGTCCCATCTATCACTGCACTTGTTATATTGTCAATAGTCCTTAGGGTAACATACCTGTGTATTGCTTCTCAAGACTCATATTTTAAATATGTTCCTCTGCTCCCTTTTTTTCTCCTGCTTGGTACCCTACATGTCATTTACAGAAAATAGGACTTTTTTCTTCCTTGACAGTCTAGGGAAATTATCTTTAGGAAATCACTTTCAATACAATGTTTGAGCAGCGAAGTCTTTCACAGGTGATTACTATTTAGTCTTAATATTGGTATCATCATCCATAAATTAGAAGAACTGAAAAATACATTATATATGTTAGCTTGAAGCACTTCTTTTGGGGAATTAGGCTGTTGACCTCAATGAGAATTGAGATGGGCTCCTTAACTGTAAAACACAAAGATGAGAAAAATCAAATGGGCTTTAATACCACACTTTTACCATGTGCTTGTATGTCACTTGTAAGCTTGTATTGTGTAACATTTACACTTGTAAATGCCACATTACTAAATGAATATGAGTCTTCGTACTTTTAATTTCTAAGCAATTATCTTTTCTCGATAATGCCGGGGGAAAAATTTAGAGAGAGCTCCTTTACCACCATAAGCGTTGTTCCCTGCCAGCACAGAGTTCTTCCTCAATCAGATTGCAATGAGCTTAGACAAGCAAAGAGCATGGGGGACTAGGTACTCCTGCAGCTCTCTACAAGGCATCACTGAGAGTAGGAAAAGAGAAGATTTAGGTGTCTTCAATTAACACTGGACTGATGAGGTGGCTAGGAGAAAGCAAGTGACCATGACCTGGTTCTGTGCTTCATGGAGGAGAATGGATTTGTAAGCAAAATACCTGAGGTTGGTCTTTGATTATCACCGGTTGGGAGAGAAAAGGAAAAAAAAAAACACCCCAAAACAAACAAACAAACAAAACCGCCCAAACCTTGAGCTTAAGTGTTCATTTAGACACTCTTAAAAGCAGAACAAATTAAAATCACTTCATGACATGATTGTGAGATTAGACAAAGTTGTTATCTGGGAAAAGCATGTTTAATAGATGTTAAATGACACAATAAAATAATTGAAAACACTCCTCATAAATTTAATTTCTTAATTTAAAATAATGATATAAATTGCTTCTGTAAAAAGTATAGGAAAATCTATTGAAATCTTCAAATCATTAAAAATGTAAATACAGTCAAGAAAGTAATAATGCTAAGGTTTTATCAGTGGCTTAAGATGGATTGGTTTTGCAATATTTAGTATTTTTGAGAGCCTTTACAGTAGTATTCATTTGCCTGAGCGCTTTAGTTATAGCAAAACTCTGTGGATTCCAGACTTTGTAATGTTTTTCTCAAATTACGGTAAATGAGCAGTTATGATTAGTAAGTGGCTTGTTAGAATTACGGCACAGCTTTCTACAGTAGCTGTAATTTATAGATGAGGCTTGTGAATATGGGAATGGACGCAGTCTCAACTGTATTATTGTAATTAGTCTTCAGAAGCGAACATTGTGATGCAGCATAGCCCAAATCAGTGCTTTTTGCCTGTCTTGCATTCTTCTTTTGTCTTCCTGGTGATTGAAAGAGGCCCAGGTAAAGCAAGGTAGAGTCTACAGCATACTGTATATTCTTAGTATATAGCAGATTGTTACAAAACCCAACTAAGCATCAAGTCCAACTCCCTGGCCTTTCTGTCACTTCCAAATAGACATGGATGGTAGGGCACAGGGCATCTTACTTGATTATTGGCAGCTTATAATTGTACAGAAACATACATACATCTTTTTTCTGAAGGTGGATGATATATTTGGAAAAAAGATATATTTGAAACTTGCAGCTGATAATCCTGCATTCAAGAAGTAATCAGCATAGCAGCTGATAGGTTTTCCCACAGCTGTCTATGTGTTACTGACCACAGATGTTCGGATATTGATGGCATGATTAATGGATCCTGTCTGTCATCAAACTTTGGATAGGGTTAATAGTATTACAAAGAATTACAAAGTAATTCTGTTAGTAATTAGATGGGAATTAAGTTGTTAAACAGTTATTAAAAATTTGTACAAATACCTGCCAGCTCTTGCTAGCATCATGTATGAGGAATCAGGCCTTCAGTACTGTAAGGAATAATTTGTGATCTCCTGCATATATATCATCTCAGTCTCAATTTAGTAACTTTCCTCACTCAATTTAGTAAGCTCCCTTACAGTACTACAAACCAGTTTAGTGTTCTCTCGAAGCCTTTTTGGATATGACAACCATACCAAATGCAGGCTCTAAGAACAGAGAGGGTTTCCTTCCTGCTTGGAGGAAGGGCTGCCTTCTTCAGACTGCACGAAGTTGAACTAGGAGTGGAAATGCAAGAAAGAAAATCTATAGGGCAATTTAACGGTAAGTGCTGACTTGAAGCAGCATCAACATTATCACTTGGAACTGAAGGATGTTCTCCAGAAAATCTTCCATCCTGCTGTTATAAATTCACCTTAATGAACAGCAAACAAAAGGTTGCAAAGGATGGTTGTGACTGATTGCTTACAAAGTTGTGGTGTACTGCAGCCAGCAAGGCTCCTGCTGGCAAAAGACATAATATGTATTGCTACAGGTCATATAATGGTAAATGAACACTTACTGCCTCTGTGGCAAGCGGATTGATTATTGTGTCCACCTCCAAACAGGTCTGGCTTTGTTTTACAAGTAAATGTATTTGCCCCTGCTGTGTTGAAGTCAGAAGATGAGTTCAAATACACAGAGCTCAAAGCAAAGATGATAGTGATGTGTACAGGAGCTAGTTTCAGCTTTTACCAAATTACCTGTCATGTGTGTATATATAAATAAATGACTGTGTATAAATATATGTTATTTTTTTCTTGAAAATGTGATTTTATTTTTCACAGGTCAACATACCTAGAATGTTACTCTGAGATAACAGACAATACTTGATTGCCAGGCACTGACTTCACATCATAACGTGTGGTCTGATAAAAAGGTCTCTGTTGGTAAATACCATTTTAGCATTCTTAATACATTTTAGCTTTCCTAGTACACTTCAGAAAATTACAGGTGCAAGAAAGCCCACTTTAAATGTTTTTCAGTTTGGAGCCTGAGGTGCAGATCTTGTCTTAACCAAAATGCCACATCCATTGCCTAAAATGGGAATTCGAGTATTTCCACAAGGAATACTCACTGCTGTGCAGCCAGAAAGGAAGGAAGGAAGGATCCTGTCACCTGAGAAGGATTGCCAATGAGATTGCTGGGGTGTGGGAGAGACAGGTGTGCTTAAAGCAGCACAAACTCTGGTACTTCTCAGTCTCATTTTGGGGATATCTCATTTGAAATAATGATTAGTTCACTGGGCCAAATATATGTGGCAATTGACTCGAGCTTTTAGCCGTTAGAGAACTAGGATCGGGATGGTGAAGTTCAAGTTCTAGTTCTGCCTGATTTGGCACCCTTAACAGGTAACTGCTTAAGCTACTAGACTGTTAACTGTTCTAAGATAGTGCTTTTGCAAAATTCTCAAGGCTTTCATCTTTCTTCCAGTACAGAACGGAAAGTATTTTTCAACTCTTCATGAAATACAGTTCTTGTTTTCCTGCCAGCCACAACTGTAACTTCTGGCAAGAATCAGTTTGGACTCCAGTCAGCACCATGATCAGGGAAAACAGAAAAGTGGCCTAAAGCTAGTTCTGCCACCCACCTCTGGAGCTGTGTCAAGCATGCTGAGACCTAAGCCACATGTGAGCCCACGTGCACGTGTTGTGCATGTGCTCCCCTTTATTATGTTTGACAGGGGGCTGAGAGATACCATGTTTTGATGGAAAAGATTTTCTTAGAACACTGATACTTTTTTCCCAGTTAAAGGCATTCGTACGTATCCTTCACATGTTTATTCATATGCGTATATACGTATACTTAGTACATATCCTGCAAATCCAGATATATTTGCAGAGGTTGAGTCTTTGAGCTGTTTGCAATGAGGCTTTTGTTTGGTTTTGTTTGTTTGTTTTCTTTCTGTAGAACTCCTTGCTCAGGATCCTACATCATGTTCTCATATGCTAACATGGAGCGTATTTGCTATGCGCAAGTGTTTCTAGGACTGAGGTGAAAACAGCCTAGCGCTGAATTATCAGGGGTGTATAAGCAGCTGATACCCTTGCTCTCACTGGAAAGCAATTTTTCCCCAGAAACTCTGTCTGCCAAGTGATTTTTAAGTTGTGTTAGATAAGAACCATGAGCTACATCCAAACATCTTAGCTTTAATTGCTTTAAAAAGTATTTCTAATGTGGAACAACTCCTCCAGTATCTGTCTTGTAGGAAACTGGTAGGAAATGATGTGAGGGAGTGGAGACTCGAACAGACCAGGGCAACCTTTAGAACAAAGGAAAACAAAACAAATGCTTGCCTAGATCTGTGTTAGTGGGAGGCCACTGTGACCCTACAGCAGTTAATTTGTTTAGCGTGTTGCTGCTGTTATGCTAATTAGGTATTTCTTGAACCAAGAGACTGTCAGTTCCAAGTTTCAAAACTTCTCTCTTTTTCTTGTGTTTAAAAAAAAAAAAAAAAAGGCAGATGAAAGTTTCTTCAAAGTGTACAATTCTAGGCTGTCTGTGTCTTTCTCTGCGCTTGGCTTTTACAGCCACTACAAAGCTCATTTTCTTTTTTTATGAAAAATGCTGTGGTAGCACTAGGTCAACATCAAAAGCACAATATTAACAGAACTGTATTAAATAATAAGGTTTTCAATGCTTAAAAGAAATTGACAGTTTTGATGAGGAAGGCCTCTGCTTGCAAGCTGCATGCTCTAAAGGGACCCTTCAGAGAGGTGGAAGAATGGGGGGAATGGTGGAGCCCACTGACCTTTCAAACCTGTAGGATAATAGGTTAGGTTGATGAAGTCCTAAACTGATTCCTGGTGTTAGCATGACTTTCAGGATTGGGGGAGATACCAACTGTGATTTGCCATAAAAGCAGAAGTGTCTCTATTCAAAGAGCAGGATGATACTTGTGTATGTAGTTTACTAGTTATGAATAGTAAGCATTCTGTGCACATAGGAACTGTAATTTTTAACTCACGTTTCAGTTTTAACAGGTAGGGAAGTAAATTATTCAGAGAAATCGCTAAAATCCGTGTGAACCATCCTTAGCAATTCAGTTTCCAGAGACCAAATAATTAGCTCTGTGCTCAGAAATAAACTCAGGAAATAAAATGACTGTCAAGCATGTCTTAAATAGCTTCTTTCTCCTTGGCAAAACACTATTTGGTCAGTCCAAAGACCAAGGAATAAAATGCTTTGGTCCTGTTATTTCTTTTCAGCAAATAATTCTGTTATATCAGGGTCATTTTTGGTTTGTTTTTTTGATGTTCTACTGTTGAGCTTTCTGCTGCTTCTTCTGTATCACACTTAGAAAACTGGCAGGCATGTATCACTCCAATATGGCAGTTTGGAGGTTTTTTGTATTAGAACTTTAACATGGAATTACTTTCAAACTACCCTCAGTCCCAGTGTTGGTAGAATTGAGCTAGTTTGCATTCAGAATGTCAAACTATAGTTGTTGGCAATAATAAATCCTCATGACTGGTTCAGACCGTTATAGGCAGCATGCCCTCTTGCAGACATCAAATTCAGATGCAGGCTGCATTTGCCCTCATTTTTGCATGCTGAGAATTTCCAGTTTGGATTCGTGAGTTTCTGTTTCAGGCCTGTAAATGTTGCACTTTGTGTTTGTCAAGGAAGACACTAATCTACAGTTATGCTTTGATGTGTAATGCTGTAGTGGTGTAAATCTGGAGCAATGTAATTGTTTTAGCTTTTTACCCAAGCATAGCCTCTATCTGCTTTTCTAAATCTTTATTGTTTTAGAGAATCTCCTCTTACTCAGTGTACTGTCTTACAGTGCTGCCTCATGAATGCAAAAATGGTTTTAGTAGCTTCATGTCCAGTTGGGCTTTGTAAGAGCAGCCTTCGAGCTGGTGAATCTTAACTTATGTAAAAGACTTGGCCATGAGAAAAATTCTCTCCATAAAATGTACTAGCAGCCATCAGTTGCCCTACCTATTAGAGGCAAGTGTGAGGCGAAAATGAGGCTAAGTAAGACTGCAGTAGTAGCAATTAGCTAGGTGCTTGTTTAACCATGCAGCAAGTAATGAAGTCAGGGACTGTAATGTCACATCAACTACATTACCTCATCTTCTTCTCTTGCAGACACAGGGGAGGTTAAAAATAATGAGCCTGTCTGCCTCTCCCCATACCCCTGAGCACATTGAATCACAAGCACCTTCTTTCTAAAATAAATTTATTTCTTGCTGCCTCCTTCCCAACAAAGACTTGCCTGTGATGAATACCAGACTTCACAGCATATTTGTCAAAGCAGTGCACCTGTGAGGGTTCCAGCACAAGATAAATTTTGGCAGGCTGAGGGAGTAGAGGGAGGTACTAGGTGAGGAATAAATCTTTGTGTGTTACGCCAGACTGCAAATGAGCGTTCTCCTCCTAAGAATCACCCCTCTGACAGGTTATGATAAATTACACTCTTTGTTGACACCTTCATCGTGTTATTTATGGCTCATTAATTGAACCGAAAAGGAGACTTGTAGCGCAGCAGGGGTATTGTACAATGCTTTTCCAGTAGGCTGGAACTCAAACCAAAGAACAAAAAAGGGGAGGAAAAAGGTGAAGTAATACATGCATGTGTGTACCCTTCACTGAAAAGAACTAGCTGCTGTGAGATACCAGTCCAGAATTGTAGGAAGTGCTCTCAGTCCTCTCAGAAGCATTCATTTCGGTCCTCCTGGATGTCCTAGTAGGAGTGTGTATGTTTGTCTTGTGCTTTCATCTTGAATTCTTGTATCTGTGCTGCTCTGTGCATTGCTGAAGCATGGGATTATCAATCCCGTATGAAGGCAAGTGTCCAGCCTGTCTTTCTGGACGTGAGCATCCCTCGCTTCCCTAACAGCAGTCTTCCCTGCTCTTTTCTAGTACCCTATTGCCCAGAGTGAGATTCTGACATGGTAGTGGGCGAGAAAGGAAGGATGCTGATGTGATACTGCAGAAGTATAACGTTTCTATACCAACAAAAAACGCTATTCTTTTTGGGCAATATATGCCTAATTCAGAGATGCACTCATTTGGGGAACCTTTGTGGATCCTAGCTCTCTGCCACTGCTAAAGGCTAGGTCTTTTGACCAAACATCCTATTGTGGCAGTAGGGGTGGGCGTTTTCTCTGAGAAGCAGCAGTGTAAACAGGAAAGGGAGAGGTACAGGATCTGAGCGGGTGGCAGTCTACACTTCTTATGCAAGAGGAGTCCACAGGAAACGTAGCTGAAAGTCATTGTGGGGGATGATAAAGGAAAGAACAAAATCTTCTTCAGCAGATAAATACCAAGGCAGATGAGCTTGCTTCTACGAAGAATTGTAGATTTGATGCTGAGCTGTTTAAAATCTGAAATTGTTCGAGACAGGAATATGTGCAAAGCCTGGCCAAGAAAGGAGCATGTTTTTCTATCAAAGGATTCTGAGATATAACCATTCAGCTCCTTGCTGAAGAATACCATCTGAAATTCTCACATTTCCATAGCAGTATGAGCAGCATTACTCATGCACTTGGTGTTTGGGCTCCTGTCTTCCAAAGGAGCCAGGCCCTTCTGTAGTGGCAAGCTTCGGAGTTTCTTAAATCAGCCAGTGAGTGACAGGTCCCTTGGTAGTATGGTCTACAAGAGGGAGTAGTCGGGCTGGGTGTCAGATCATCTGAGTTTCGCTCTGACATAGCTGCTTAATCAGCTTTGTAGGCACAATCAAACTTCTTGAACTTTATGGCTTTGGTGTGTCTCTTTTTTCAGGTGTGAAATAAAGCTTTACTTTTCCCTTAGCTAGAGATTGAGCAAGTGGTTCTGGAGGGACAGAATTTAATCAGGTAACACTGACCATGAAAATGAGTTCCTCTTCTGATGGCTTTCCAGCCTCCCAAGTGAAGTACAGGTGCAGTTCCTTTATGTTCCCCTTTAAGGATTTGCTGGGTATAGGGGCAACCTCTCCTGTGTGTCGTTCTGCCGGTGGGGAAGACACCGTATTTTGCCAAACTCTTGGTAGGCGACACACGGTTTCTATGTATGCAGCTCCCCGCTGCTGCTCGTTGGAAGGCTGGTTGTGTCCCTGAATTGAAAAGTGGCTATGAAACTATGATGGCAGCCTCCATCATTTCTTTTTTAACTGCTATTAATTTTAAGGCTGCAAACTGAATGACACTCAGAAACCTAGGTGTTGGTTTGGCCTGGGGGAAAAGAGAGGGCGCTTGGGGTGGTCGGGAGCAGGCAGCCTGGAAGCAGGGCTCTTTACTGAACGGTGACTGTTTTGCAAACACAGCTGTTGGTTGGAAGGCTTTGCCGTGACATACGGGTGCTGTAACTGTGCACGGTAGATAGGTCGTGACCCACTGAAGGGTGCTATAACTTTGGAGCTGGTATGGAAACATGGTGGCAGACTGTAGAGGTGCAAGGCCCCAAATCCCACTCCCAGCTGGCCCTTCTGTGCCCCGTGGAGCCTGCCCTTCCCTAAGGCTGCCCACTTCCCTCTGCTGTTACTGAGAACAGCATCAGCGTTGCCCCTGTCGGCTGTTTTCCTCTCTCCTGTTTATACATGATGTTAATAAAAGAGTTAATGCAGTGTAGTAGCACGGTGAGCGTGGGGGCAGTGGGAATACTCTGTATTTATAGCGCTGCTCTCGGTTATCTGCCAGGGCATTTTCGCCCGCATACAGCAGAGAAAGTCTAAAAGTAAAAGCCTGGTGCGGGTGGGGGGAGGCTGTGCCTGCCTTCCCCGTACGGCCCTGCATGTCTGACTGTGCCGGCGGCC
>NW_009213807.1:0-63118 GCF_000690835.1 Fulmarus glacialis
CGCGCCGCGCCAGGCACCTGCCCTGCAGCGGGCTGGGTCGGGGACCGTGTCTGCACCACGACCCTGCAGCCGCCACGGATTTCCTTGCCCCGGTCCAACAGGCGTTGTCACACCACTCCTTGCCCCCAAAAGCTGAGTCCTGGCTGTCGGGGCGTCTTCATGGCTTTGGGGGGGGGGGGGTGTGTGTGTGCGCGCACTGTGCTTTCTTGTCACCCTTCCCCTAGGCTCAAATACCAGTCTAAGAGAAATGAGGCAATGATGTTTCTTGAATGTGTTTGAGACACCTAAACACTGCTACTTGGTTACACAATAATGCACTTTAATACCTGGATCATCCTTTCCAAGTTGTAGGCAGGAAATGTGTGTTTTCTCATTTCAGACTTCTGGGATTGATGGTTACGAGACAGGGAACATACTGATAGAAAAGGGGTGGCATATGAGAAGGGAAAATAGCCTTGCTTTGCTGATCAGTTGTAAGGCTTCAAGGACCGAGTTTATTGAGTAATGTAGTCTAGAGTTCCTTTCCTGTCAATAGCAATGGGTAAGCTCGTCTTGGTTCCTTTTAAGTTTCCATGGGTCAAGGAGAGTGGGATTGCTGTGGGAGTGCTTTCTTGACATGGGGTAGCTGAAGCAAATCACACAAAGGTCTATGAGAACTAGCCCTGGGGAAGAGATTTAAATGGCTCAGACTGGATGAGGGTCTCTTGGGATATTGTTACAAGGTGTCTGCTTTTTTTATGTGGACTATTTTACTTCCACTTCCACAAGTCTTTGAGGGGACAGATGATTTACTCTGCAAAAGTCTCTGACAGAGGAAGTTCAAGCAGTCCATAACCAATTTTTGTTTTTTAGGCTCTTGTTTTGTTTTGACTTCTGCTGTCTCATACTTGTTACAGCATGTATAGCTACAGCATGCACTTTCCACAAAAACTCACATTGCACTGGGAATTCAGTGCTTTGCAATAAAGCTTTATCGTATCTTGTGGCTGGTTCCCCCTACCTTTTTATTTTTGCGCCTTCTCCACTCTGCTTAACCAGCCTACAAATCTTAAAACGTTAAGCTGTTTACTTTTCTGGTTTCTTCTTTTCATTGCCTCTTGAGAAAAATATATGAACAACCCCCGTAAATAGTGAATTTTATTTTGGTGCCTTGCTACGGGAAGCTAAATAACGTTGTTACAATACTTATTTTGTCGACATGGTTGGTGAATAGTAGAGCCTTTGAGCAGTCTTTTTCTTCTATGGTGCTTTTCCCTTTTCGTAGTGTACCGAAATTATAATTTAATAACTTAGCAGCATGTATCAAATGCCTTCAGCAGCATTTGTGGGCTGAGAACATGTGTGCTGTATAGTTAAGCTATTCCCATCCGTCATGTACAATCCTGTATCAAACTCCTATTTCAGGCATAAGGTGACCTTTTTTTTTTTATTTAAAGAATTAATTGTTCATGTCACTATCTAGAGAAATTAATTTTGCAAAACCAAAGGCTTAATTATTTGAATGAAGACAAAAAGGATTGATTTTTTTTTTCATTTATATTTCGACTTGTAACGTTCTGTGGCTCATGCCCAGACGTACTCTAGAGCCAGATGAAGCTGCTGGTGACAGTGCTGATGACATCAGGAGAGTAACAACTGAACTCAAATGGATGATCGGTTGGTCTTGTAGTGTTCTTGTAAAGTATGTTTCTTAACTGTTAATCATTATTAATTACTATTCTAGTGATTCCGTGTGTGGAGATGACTGAAAATGAAATAAAGCCGGAGCTCTCACTGCCGTTGTCTCTCTCCTTGATGTCTTGAGTGTGTATGCTGTCCGACTGTCCTTTTTTGTTTGGTTATTCTTTGGTTAGTTTCCCATTAGTTTGTAGGTGGAGATGTCAGGGCTGACTCACAGGGTCAAGTGGCCTCTTTTAACCGCCTTTGGTTGAGTAGATTATCCAAACGTCTGTGTCAGGAGTTGCTGCTGTCAGGGCTTCTGAATTGTCTGCTTGCAAAAATGTATCTGTGGTTTTCTCTGGGCAGAAAAAAAATTTCCTCGAGTTGGACTTGGCTGCACAGGTCTCAGAAACTGTCACTGTTAATTCTGATTGCCCAGATTATTTTTGCTTATGAGAGCAAACTCCTTGGGTAGGTGCCTTCAGGATTTCTGCTTTGATGCTCCTCTCCATCCCCCACCTACTGCTGTGACACTGCTGTCCCATACAAAGGGGTTGACAAGGCTATTTCCCATCCACAATAATCTCCTCCATCAAAGAAAAACAATGTAAGCCTTTTTAGTCAAAGCTGGGGTAGGTGGCTCGGGATGTTCATACAGTGAGGGGTTATTTGGATCAAAACACAGATGAGTTAGCTGGTAAGTGACTTTTTGTGTTCTCTTTGGGAGACAAACTTGTGTTTAATGGTTTTGTAAATATTTACAAGTGGCTGATATTCATAGCAATGGGGTTCCCACAGCCAGAGTGCTTCCCGTGTGCCTTACTGGAACAGACACACTGAGCCCTAGGGAATTGTCTATGCCATTGGTATTGCACAACAACAACTGCAAGCTCCAGTCGCTAAAAAGTACTAAAATAAGCCAACATAATATATATTGGCTCTGCTGCATTTCAGCTCCATGGTGTACCACTGGGTATTATGCAAAGCTGCTGTGTTTGCTGTAGGCTTCCATAATGCCCATTTTATTTTGGGGGTTTGTCTGTCAGCGGTCAGAAATACTGAATTTACACAAGCTGCGTTAGTTGGCAAGCTTTTAGTGCCACGCCTTCTACTGCTGCAACTGTATCACAGAACAATCACATAAACCTGTCATTTATTGGAAGTGTAAAGCCTTTACGCAAAGATAAGTAACTGGTACGTGTCCTCTTAGCTGCAACAAAATACTTCCAAGCATAGTTCCTGTGGCGTAGCAACAAATCAGTGAGACAGAATTCAGTGGATAATTTAGAGCGATCGTAAAGGTGAGCGCAAAGGTGGTGGTCATTCTTAGCATGCTTCTCTGTTTTTGTAGTTGTTGCTTAAATGTGATGGTCAGGGTTTGCTCAAGAACTAAGTCGTCGTCTTCATGTGTAGGAAGGCTCATTTTGATTCATATTTGAAAAACTAGCTTCAGAGTAGCTACGTATTACACCATATTGCAAAGCTGGTGCTGATCAGAAGGGCCAATATTTTCTTTCAAATGTCTAGAACGGTAGCGTGGTTTTCCTCTGAATCCTTACCTCCGCCTTCGGAATGCCTCTTGCTTAGTTAAATAGCATTATCAGTTAAGGCATGTACTTGGTAGGGTTGGTAGGACTTCATTTACGAATGGTAAAAGTAAGTTGAGTACATGCTGCAGAAAACGGATTTGGGTGGGCTGGAGGTATTGCATTTATTTCCTCTTTTGGATTCTTTGTGAAGCGGTCTTAAACTTCTCTGGTCTTAGCGTCGCATCTGAAGTCAAGTGAAAATTGGTAGGGGAAAGCAAATAGAAGTAAGACTAGTTCCTTGAAATACTGTGTGCTTTTCCACGAAGAAGTGGTGCCATGAGAGTGTTGGGTTTAGGCTTTTTTTAGTAAGAACAAAGAAATGGGATAATAAAAAACAGTGAACCGCAGAATTTGAGAGGTGGAGGGAAGCACAACACGCCATCTGTTCTTTGCGACACGGATGTATGTGTATTTCTTTGGGGTCTGAAATGAAGTGGCTTGAGCCCAGGGTTGTGTTGTATTTTCTTTAACAGAGGCAAATTGGAAATAAAGACTTTTTTGTTTGGTGTTTTTTTTTTTTTTGTATTAGGTCATCTCTAAGTAAGTGCAAGATTGTTTGTTCTTTCTCTTGTCCAGAGTGACAGAGGCGGATAAAATCTCACGTTCCTCAAAAGCGTCCTCTAACTTGCATAGCGTTGATATTTAAGAAGAGCTCTGGACATGGACAGAATAAATAAAACTCTGGTTGACATCAGGATAGTAAACAACTTCTTGTCGGTTGTCTCAGCTGGAAATACAGTATTGCCGTATGATGCTTTAAGCTCCTCTTCTGATTGAACAATCTGACGCAGCAGCAGTTTGTAACTGCTTTTGTATTTCTAAGCCCGGATCCAGGCTGCATGGACTTCCTGACACCTATACGGCACCTATACCTGCATTTTACTGTGGGATTATCGTGGCCTCTGTTTACCAGGGAACTACTCTGACGTAGTTTGAAGTGACTTCTGAATGGCATATGAGTGTTCGCTACCTACAAGATTTAGTACTAAGCAACACTGATGAAACTGTAAATCACTTCCATTTCAACTCCTGCTCTACTGGTGTCCACGTTGAACAGGTGTCTTTGGTACTGCCCCGGTCACTGGTTTCTGTAGCTATGAGTTGTCTCTGCCCCCTGCGCAGGGAATTGCTAAAGCCTGCAGTCAAAGGAGCAGTGGCTGAAACGGGGAGGATGTTTAGGATAGGGAGCTTCTGTCTCTCGCTGCTTCAGGGTTTTGGTGCCTTACCTGATGTAACCAGGAGAGGCCTCCCTCTCCTTAAGATTCACAGCCCTTGGGATCTCGTCTGACTGCTTAGTGGTATGAGTAGACTACGATAAGGGAAAAAAAAACCCAAACGAAAGAACTGGAACCGTCCTTGTTAAGGCTTTCCTCTGGAGGAACGGCTGCTGCTTCCATTCAGGGTATCAGGGCTGTATCACTCGGGCAGGTGTTAAAAATGCTGCGTAGCTACCTCTGTGCAGGGACATTTACAGCTGTGTCCTGGGAAACGCAAGAATAATGTCCAGCTACAAGCTGCTCTGTAATGGAGTGCTGGATCTTTGTCCTCTGAAATGGGTCCATTTCATGTGTAAAATACTCCCTTTTTTTTTTTTTTTTTTTTTTTGGCCTAGGATGTGTAGGAGGGTGATAAGTTAGTCCATCAGTCAGGATGCGTGCCTGAGAAGGGGACGGTGTCCTGGATTCCAGCATCATTCCCAGGGCTGCTTTTCTGTGGCTTAATACACCAGCGCTGACCTTTGGGGCAAGGAGAGGAACCCAGAAATATTTCTCCTGTGCAAATGCATGTGGGAGCAAAACAGCAAACGGCAAAGCTGGGCTTTGCTGCTGGGCGGTAGAAAACCTGGATTTAAGTTTCATCAGCCGGAGGAGGGAATGAAACCCTGGTGCCAGCCATCCTGGGAGCATGTGTTAAGCCATGGGACAGATGTTACCATCTTCTCTTTTAGATTTTGCATAACGTGATTCGGGAGGTACCTTACAGACTGCTCCTTTATCAGAGAAAGCAGAAAATGAAGCAGAAGGGGGAGCTCGTTTCATTTCTGCAAACTCTAGGCTCGAGACAGTTGCAGAGCAGTTTGCTTTCGAATGTTCCGTGTGTGTCCTACCGAACACAGTTAACTTTAACCTGTCTCTCTTTGGCACCTGATCCTTTTGTGCTACCCCTCCTCTGATCCTTTACTCAGGAGCTTTGGGCTCAGAAACACCTCTGCCTACTGGACTTGTTGTTATGCGTACAAATGTTTCTCTTGGAAAAGCAATCAGGTCTAATTAAAATGTATTCCTTTTACAAAGCGTATGGAAAATAGGTATTTTGGTACATGGGTTACTGGTAGGCCTTTGGCTGTTCTCTCTTTCTTTAACACGTTCTTAAGCAGGCCACTAAAGTGGAACATGAAAAGTGAGGGAGGGAATGTTGCTTTTCTCTAAGTGTTGCTTTGGATTTCGGCATTGCAGGTGATCCCACTGAAATAAAATGGAAAGAATTAAACTTCAGGACTCTGCGCTTAATGGTACCTTAATTCTTTTAATGTATTTCAGTGATTGGAGATGCAGGAAATGCCAAATCCCAAAGCAATTATATGTGCATAGTGCAACATCTTTAAAACAAAATCATTGGTTAAGGGTTTTCACATGTGCGTGCATATGGTCTAAAGGCTTTTCTTGTGTACAGAAAGAAAAAAGAAATCTGCCGAAAGCAGGCCTTCATTCAGTATCAAGGATTGGAATTTGCAGTTTAATTCTTCCTTCAAATCTTCTGTCTGGTTCTTGTGCTAGAGTGGCTCTGTACCTGCTGCAGGCCTCACGGACTCTGCTGTGACTGCAGGGAAGACTCTTGGCAGTTAAATGATAACCTATGGATTGAAATTTCTTTGGGAGTACTTTCTTGGTATGAATCAAGTTGTGGTTGAGTATTACATGGATAGCCCTTCAGAGGGAGGATGCAGGAAGGGATGGATCTGTTTATTCTTGAAGGAGCATGGGAAGTGACCTTCTCATAATACACCTGAGGATCTTGGAGGAAGGTGGCATGATTTTAGACCCCACCTTTCCCATTTTAGCTCATAAATTAATTTCAACTTTGGCATGGACTATACCTTCACTGAGTGCAGAAGGGGGAAAGGTACAGTCTGTACTAGCAAGTGCGTCAAACTGCTTCTGTGGAAGGACGTGGGGAGCGTGTGATGCTCTCAGTTTGCTGGGCGGGCCAGTGTGTTACAGCCACGGATGGATCGAGGGATAGCTGTTTTAAACTTTTGTGGCTTTTTAGGTAGCATTAAAAATATGGAGTGAACCTACTCATTGCTAGGCTGAAATGCTGAAAGGTGCTGAAGGCAGCTGGGTGCCCGGTTTCCAGTGAATTAACCAGCTAACTTGCTCCGAGGCTTTGAAGAGCTAAGTCCCTGCGGATGCGGTAGAGCCGCTCCTGGTTTTGTCCCCCGCCAAATCTCCCCCAGAGCTATTACTAAGCTCCGATAGAATTTTTTTCTGTGATGTTATGGAAAAAGTATAGGTAATTATACTTCATATCAACGTGCCTCTGCACTCTTAGCACTTGCTGGGACTAGAGGCAAAACAGCTTGAGTCACGTGGCTGACAGTCGGCTTTTTGGCTCAACCAGAATGAGTAAGAAGCGTGCCTCTGCGCTCTTAGCACTTGCTGGGACTAGAGGCCAAACAGCTTGAGTCACGTGGCTGACAGTCTGCTTTTTGGCTCAACCAGAATGAGTAAGAATTGGAGAATGTGCAAGAAAATCCACGGCAGGATTATCTTAGAGCTTTTCTTTTCTTCCCCCTTCTTATAAGCCCATAATGTATAGATAACATTTAGATTGATATCAGTGTTGGAAGGCTTCTCTGAACTGAATTTTTTGAAGCTTGCACATGTCTCGGTAATTCAAGATTGGGTAAACAGTGCAAACTGGAACAGCCTTAAGAATGTTTCACGGTGGCCGTTCTGCCCCAGCAAAATAGCTTATTTGGATATCTTCTTGTCCTCTCTGTGTTTCTCTCCTCCTTCTCCACATCCTCCCTTGGAGTCTTTTAAACCAGTACCTTAGTGGGAAGGGGAGGATGACCCATTCCTGACCCTAAGCCTAATAGCAGGATTGAGGCTGGGTTTTTCCCCTCTCTGAATTTTTATTGCTTGTTCTACTGTTAAAATAGCAGCACGTTTTTCTCAACAATTCAGTGTGAAGTGGCGCTTTCTCAGACTGGTCAAGTAAGGAGACAAATGCAACTCCCACTCTTGTTGGAAGACTGACTCTTTGACAGTCATTTGCTGATGATACAGAGATCTGGTAGTTCTTTCCACTTCTGTCATGATTTGAGATTTCTGAGATCCAGCCATAAAAAGGAGTGGGCTTGAGAATTGCTTCTTACCCATAAAGCGATATTTTGCAGAAAATGCTAGGAGATGCATTAGTTGGTTAAGTTTTAGAATTGTACTAGTTAGTAGCGTCGGCACTAGGTGTTGATAGTCCTGAACTTCTGATACGTTAAAATTTTATGCATTTCCTGTTTTATCTTGCCACCTACGTCTCTCGGTTAGCTTTTTCCCACACTCCTAGCAACTCAGTCTCTCTGTAGGAAAACAAAACCTCTTTCACCTACCTCCAGTCTTTGCTTCTGTGCAAATAGCAACTCTGAATCTGTAAATGGTCACGTAACCCACTTACTTCTTTTCTTATATGTTCTGGTAAGGAAAGAAATAATTGCTGACGCTTTATTGATTGTCCTTGTTTTGGTTTAAATAGCCCCAAGTTGAGTGGGATAGGGCAGGTATCCGTAAGCTTCCTAGGGATTGCACAGACATAAGTAGACACTTAAATTAGCTCCAGTCATTCTTTCTGGGCTTTCCCCAAACTTGTGATGGCTACATACTCAAATGAATAAGACATAGAAGGTAATCTGAGACTGTAGAGATCAGTTTAGTGACCAGTTTATTTCTGCTTCCCCTTGTGTGTCTAACACCATAGGAAATGGGTGTGCTAAGTGGTGTCTTCAGCATAAGCCTCTTCAACAGATAAAGCAATAACTTCCTTTACTGGGGGTGGGCCGAGGAGACGTTTCGGTCATCACGAGCCAGAAAATGATGAATATTTGTTTCCCTCAACAGACTGCTGGTTGTGTATGATGAATGAAGTCAGATGCTTTGAGAAATGTAAATGAAGTTTACTAAACCTGGCAGGGAACAAAAACATCTACACGGATATGTTTCAAGATATAACACTAACGTGTACGTACTAATACTGGCTGCATGAGTACCGAAAGTTTTGGGTTGCTTAGTGCCTTTCGTCCTTCAGAAGTAAGGCGGCAAGGCTGAAGGAAGGAGAGAAGCCTCAAAGGCTGCAGGCAAGGACAATATGTTGTCTGTTTTAAATTGTCTAGTCCAGAATTGGGGAAATTGGAGGAAATAGATTTCTCTATCTTTCTGTCCATCGCTGGGCAGAATTTTAAGATGGTACTGCAATAAGCTTTTCATTTTGTGGTTTGGGTTTCTGTTTTTTTAATTTATTTTTAAGTGGTACAGTGAGGAACAAGTTGATAGGTCACATGATTTCCGACCGACGTTTCACAGAAAGAAGTGTACGTATGTGCTTTCCAGCAAATCAATATATGACGTGGAAAGAATACGTAAGGATTTCCAGCCTTGACTATACAGGCTATGACATAGGCTTCTGAAAAAGCGAAGTAACTGAACAAATACCTAATACAAATTCTGAGTGATACATATTATATCTGGGGACCATTCAGTTCACCGTGTGTGAAAGTTGTCCGCCAAGTAGCACACAAACCTGAGCAGTTTTTGATAATTCCGAGGGTTACGTCCTTAATGTTGTTAATACAATATTAAATGTTTTTTGAAGACGTCCAGGTGTGTTTGGGTAGCTTTCTACTCTGGGCAGTGAATTTGTTACACTAGCAGAAATGTTTTTTCACCTGGAAGTGTGTCGCAATAATCAACAATCTTTGCTTAAGAATAAATTGGTTCTCATCTTTCTACTTTTTTTCCCTTTATAAATTGTGGACAGTTTGGGGAAAATACTTGGAATAAATGAATGAAATGTGTTTAAGTAGGTGCTGAAAAGTATTTCCTTTCTAGAGGGATGGTTTGTTACTTTGCTAGTAATCTTCAAGCAAATTAAACCAGAGTCGGGGAAACGGATTTGCCTGTGGATTCCTGCAGTTCATAATCTGCTGGTTCAGATTTCTTTTGGACAAGATAGATAGTAAAAAAGTGCAAACTCTAGCTAAGATGAGCTAAATACGTAGAAAAGAGAAGTGGTTTAAAAAGAATTTGATATCTGTTTCCTTTTGGTATAACTTCGCCTAAGTCAGGGATGCTCAAACGTCTGTACCTTCTTCCAGCTTCTACCCGCCAATGTGCTGTGAGAACACGCATCTTCAAAGCATTGAAATTCGGGTGTTCTATATTAAGTGAAAAACAAAGCAGCTTTCCTCCTCTGAAGTATATGGAGGATTGCAATCTTTTGCAAAACAGTAGTTCTGAGCTGAAATATTTCTCTCCACCAAAGTTAAGTGAGAACGCAGGCCCACGCTAAGGACTAGACAGAATTTTTTGCCTGGCCACCTCCAACGCAGTGGATGGCAAGTAGTAAAAAAGGTCCTGTCAGGAGCTCCGTTGTGATCAGGAAGCGGCTTTCACAAATACATGTACAGAAGCTGAAGGTCTGCCAAGGCTACTTGCTTAACGTTTCAACGTCTGGCTGTCTTGGCTGCACAAACCCCGCATTTCTTTGGAGTGCAAATCTGCTGAAGGATAGCAAGGACCTCAGCGTTTCACGTTGAGAGGTAAAGATTGATGGTATGTTCGCATTCGACTTGTGCGGGAGCTGGCACCCACTTGGGGCACGTCCTTGTAAAGTTACGGTAGCCAGTGTCATTCGGTTGCTACCGAACAGATGTAGCACTCGGGCTGAACGGTGCTTCCTCACCTGAGAACTCAGTCTGTTGCTTAGTGCTGCCTACTGGAAGAGGAATTGCATCATTTTTTTGTGTGTCTTCCAGACGCAGAAAATATGTCTTAATGTAGCTACACATGCTTTTGGGAATGTTTGCAACATGCATGTCTAGTTCATCTTCTAGGATCTGATTCTGCCCCGAGACATTCTGGTGTGTTCCTTAAACTGTGTATGTGTGAGGGACAAATTTTTCTCTGGCTTACACCCCTGTAGAGGATTGCGAAGTTGGTGGGAACAGCGTGAACTGTCAGCTTGGACTGGCTTGCGTGTGGAAGATGCGTGTAGCAAATTACACAGTAACATGAAAATGGAGTATTAGTCCATTAGAAAATTTGTATTAGTCTCTGTAGGAACTCGAGACACACCGTGCCCCACAAATACACCCTTTTTTCACATAGTATCGTTCTCTACACTCCAACTCAAGTATCTGAATTGTCAGAGAATTCAGTCCATTAGTTTCTAAAAGGCAAACGATAATAATAGTTTGCGTATCCAACTTTTAGCTGTGTGCAAGCTTCTCTTAAGCAAGCATCAGGTTTGGCACCAGCATGTGGATTCTTACCTTTAAGCTTAGTAAAAGAACAAGGATACTATGATTTTAATAAGAAACCCAAAACTTGCTGTTAAAGCTGCTGGGAATAAAAACAAACAGGAAAAGCGCAGCTAGGGTATGTGTGTGAAACAATTGAACTGTAGTAGACAAGAGCTGGTAGTAGGTGATTTAGGAGCTTTATTTATCTTAAGTTTCGTGTGGTTTTCCACACTGAACAGCGTGAGGAGAATTTTCCTCTAGCGCTTCGGTGGCTAGATTTTCTCCTGCTTTTTAAACTGCGCTGTAGAGAGGTTCTCTGTAATGCTCTTGCAGGGCATTCACTGCTGTTTGACTGCTAGCACACCTATCATCTCATGCTGAACAGTGGTAGCAGCCATCGGCTGGGCTCCCACTGCCCAAACGGGGGTAGCAGCCATCGGCTGCCTCCCGAGTCGCAGGAGCGGGCTCGGCAGCAGGGTCTTTTGTTACAGCTGGATTTTTCGTCCTCGCACATTCCCATGCCCCAATTGAATTTTGCCTGGTAATGTTGCTTTCAATTGTCTTGTCACTATTGTTCTCTTTGGATCCAGGCAAGGCTTGTGTTATAGAGGTAGCTTTTGTCTGGTGTTGCGTTAAAAGCCTGGGATCTCAGTGTGCCCTTTTCAATGAAGACGGGGGGAAATTGAGGGATTTAAGTCTTTGGGGTTTAGGGAGTAAATCTGGCATTTCCAAACACTGTAAGTTTTTCTTTGAATCACGTCACAAAAGATTGGTGTACATGAGCCATGTTCCCTGCTACGTTTTTTTCTTAAATAAAGATAGGAAGCTGTCTGTGGCATTAATGCTGTGCTTCTCTTCTAGCCAGACAACTTAAATTCCGAAACTTTTTTAGCTTATTTCTTCTGTGTTCATAGTATTTTTTTAGTTATAGTATTTGCAGCTAAAATTGCACTTTTTTTTTTTTTTTTTGAACTACGGTTCAGTTTGGTAACTGGAAAGCGATGAGGCATCAATGTCCACGTTACATCAGGATAATAAACTTGTAAATAGCTGAGTTGCACATTCTTTGGACTCTTAAGGATGTGGTACGCCGTGGCCAGCGAGTTCTTTGTTTTAGGTTGGCTTTGAAATAACAATCTAAAACTTGTATGAAAACAATTAAAACAAACAAACAGGACTGACTTGGAAGTAGCTGCAACAGCCCAGACTGTGTATCATAAACTAGAGATCTTGCTCCTGAATGATAATAGTCAGTTTGAAGCTTATCTTTTCATCTGTGAAGGTAGGATTTTTTTTTTTTTCCCACTGCAGACATCTGTTTATATTATTCTGCATTGATTGTCCTTTGGCCTTTTATTATCCAGTCACAAAGTTTCACGAGGTCATTCTATAACTTGTTAGGGTGTCGGACTCACCCCTACACTGAATAATTTCCGATCATCATCAAGCTTTCTCTCCTAATTGCTCTTTCCTTTTTCCCTAGGTTTAACAGCACAGCCCCCTCCAGCTCCCCTCCAGCCAGCACTTTACTGTTGTCCCTTTGTTTAGAAGATAAAAAATAGAGGGTAGAAGTAAATGATCAATTTTTGCAACTTTTAACCTAGAAAGGGCCTTTCGTCGTACTCCGCTACTAGTTTGTTTCTTTCGAAGCCTTTGGTGATGAGCTTTCAGAAATTCCCCTCACAGAATCTGCGTTGGTGCTTTTCGAATAGATTGTATTTGTGTGCTTGTTCACAAATTCTTTACCTGGATCTGTACCGATCTGACTCTTAGCTAGACGTCTTTACTTGCTTCTCTGTGGTGTGGCGCTTGGCCCTAAATGCTTGCTTTTTGTCACCTTTATTGCTATGTCCACTCCATCCTGGTTTTAAAATAGTAGGATTTCTAAAAGCACTTGTCACATGCTTTACTTTTGTTTGTGTAGGTTTTCAAAACCTGAGGAAGTACTTGTTAGCCTCAAACTTCTAGCACTACTTAGCCTAGAGGAGCCCTCTCTTTTATATTTAATTTTTTCTTTTTTGATATTTGGTGAGAGTGGTTTATTAGTAGGAGCCTTGTATGTTATGGAGCAAGAGGCACCCATCTTCAGGCTTTTTGTTAAGCATCTTACTAGAGGTAGCTTTTACGGATAGCGCTCATCTGTTAAATAATCACCTGAGGAGATTAAGAGAATTTTTAATACAAACAGTATGTGTGTATATTGGTTTTAATTTTTAGTTGATGCTTCTCAGTGCAGAGCAGTGTACGAGAGGTGATCGAACTTAGATGCCTTTCTATCTTCCTGCCTCCAATCTGTAAGCTCACAGGCCCACTGATTTCTGCATCTCCTTAGGTCACAATTCTAGTGCTTGGCCAGTATCTGACGACTGCTAAGCAATTATCAGGATGCTATCAGTTCTGTACGAGTACTTCATTGGGGTGTACATTTGATTTCAGGAAATGAGCTGAACAGCTTTTGGCTGTAGCTTAGACAACGGTGCTCTCAGGTCTGGAAGTCCATTCGGGACTTCTTAATGCTTAGTCTGCTTAGTGACAGGATTGGCAGCACTTTGGGAACCCTGAACGACATAAGGACTGTATGTGGACTTATTTACACGAAGTCCATAAACTTCGGGAGCTTCTTAATGCTTAGTCTGCTTAGTGACAGGATTGGCAGCACTTTGGGAACTCTGAACGACATAAGGACTGTATGTGGACTTATTTACACGTCAATGTGAGAAGGTCCAAACGAGACGGCAGAGATACCGCAGGTTAGATGTGAAAGGATGCTGGGTTTTGTCAAGAGGTTGGGAGTTGATTTGGTGTGATTGGGCAGGTGGCCTGACTTCATGCTTGTTACTGGATGGCTTTATATATGCAGCGTCGTCCTGGCACACCATGCTTTGTCCCCCCTTGCTCCACTTGCAAACATGTACGCTCTCTTGTCACGCCAACTTGCTTTTCGCATCGCTGTTACCTACCGGTCACACCTGAATTTCAGTATGTTTTCCACTGTGATGTGGAATCAGGGACACTAGCAAGAAGTCTTTTCTGTAGCTCGGTGTTTGCATGCTCTGAATTCCATTTTATGTAGGTGTCTTGAAATAGTTTCATTTCTCTCTCTTAGCTCTTGATGGTTTTTCTTTGCAAGTGCTTGATGATCTCATGAGCTACATGTAATGACTAAGGAAGGTCCTATGCGAAAGTCAGAGTGAGATAGTCTTATTGTGGCTGACTTTCATGAAAGCCTATTCGTGGATCTCATCTTTCAGTGTTGGGAAAAGCCATCTATTCCCATTTAAGATGGCTACTCACTGACAGATATGTCAGTCTGTGTACGTATTACTAAATGCTGTCTACTGTCCACGAGAAGTCATGTGAACTTTGCATACTACTTGCATTTCTCTGATGTTGCCTCTCTTCTGCTGTGATTGAAACGGCTGCGTTGGAAATGTTTGCCTGAGGGAACTAGTCAGTGATTAGCTAGCTGGAGTAGCTCCGTTTTTTTTTTTTTTTTTTTTTTTTTTCCCTCCTACCCCGACCCGAAATCTAGATTTGAGTCTCAAAAACTACAATATGAATGGGCCATGTGGGGTGCTGGCTGTCTTTCTCAGTGGTCTGGGAGCTAACAGTTGACGCACTGGTATTAATAATGAAATATTTCCTTTTAAACAGCAGGAGTATTGTTGTGGCAATGTTGGTTAAAATAGATTATCCATGTATATTCACAGTGCGCAAGCTTATATTTTATGCCATGTAGTCAAGTATTTCAGGAGCTTCCTGGTGTATATCTTCATATTAAATGCCGCGAGAAGGCTTTTGAGTGTTTTTACAAGTGCAGTTAATTTGTATTGTAACATCAGACTTATTTGAAATGAGTACTTAAGCATTTACCTGTCTTTACTCTCTAGCAAGCATCAGAAAAATTTGCTTTGTAATTGGCCTTTTTGCCAAGGAGCAATCTACTGCTTCAGTTACCTGCCCTAACCTACCTTTGGAATGTGCTTGAAAGTGAGGAGAAGTTACGGAAGCCTAGGGAATATTTGGAAACACACTGCTTTTTCACTTTGGGATCCAGGGAATTGTCAGTAGTACAAGTAGCAGCTAGAGAAGACTCTGGGCTTGGTTGAAGCCTCTTGCAGTGCTGTGGCTTGAAATGGCTGCAAAACTGGCTTATTTGTTATCGGAGGGCTTTTTCAGTATAGGGAGAATCATCTGAATTTGCACACGTGAAGCTGCTGAGTGGAAGCTTCACTTTTAGTAGTCGGTACGTCAGGGGAAGGCTGATACGACTAGAAGAGAATAGTCAAAGGCAAAGATGAAGAGAATGTTTTATTAGTATGTGGAAAAAAATAGTAAGCCTACAGAAGAGTACACCTTGAATAACAAAGTAAACTAGTAATTTTCAGGTGTCAGGTGCTGGTTTTTTGTCTGTGTTTCACTACAGAATACAGTGGGAAAGATGTGTTCTTTTTCTGGCAGTGAATATGAGCAATGGTATCGAAAAATGTGCTGGAAACAAGTGACAAATGTTACGAAGCGGTATCAGCAGGTCCAATCCATGTACTCCCCGGAGTTCAGGTGTAGTCAGTAACGGAGTGGGGGAACTTAAACATTCATCGTTAAAAGCTGTTCCTATCCTGCCTCTGTGGAGGAATAGTAAATACTGTGTTTTTTAGATAGGCTTTAAGGGAGAGGCAGAGAATTGCAGAGTAGTGAGTGTTTACATAGGAAAGTGTTTAATTGGTCACAGAGTAAATAATAAACCACCTGGAAAATCATGATAACGTGGTTTTGGCAAAGGACAAGTTGTATTTCCTTAATCTCTTGCCACTCTTTAAACATATTGCTAAGAGGGAAAGAAGAAAAACGGTCTGACACAACGCGCTTAAACTTTCTGAATGTCTTTGACAATAATCCTCCCTGGGGTTAGTGAAGTAAGCGACTGTCTTGGTATGCATTAAACCAGCTTAAAAGACCCAAGGTATAAGAATCTTTCATCTTGGCAAAAGATAAACAGCATGGTGGCTCAATCCTTCTTCCTCTGATCTATGTGACTTACATCGGTTAATTCCTGTGAAGGTTAAAATACTTGTGAGGAATTTAACTAGACTATGTGGATTGGTACGACAGTGACTGGTGAAATTCAGTGCTGAAAAATGACAAGTTGCAGACAGCAGCAGAAATTATTTCTGAAGTCTTAAAAGAAAAGGAGAAGGCTAGAAATGTTGAAGGTAACTTGAACTGCCATACGTATCCATTAGCCCTTGCCTGAGGACCAAGTTGTTACTAGATCTACAGGATGGTGCAATCGGCTGTATTGTGTGAGGTACAGATACTATTTTTATATTTAAGTCCCGTAATATGTCTTCCAGGCACTGACTGAAATCAATGAATGATGTGATGTTGCCGCACAAATGACAGGAGTAAAAAGACATAATTGGGGAGAGTGTTGGTGCTCTTAAGATGATGATTTTCCGTGTTACGGAGTAACGTGATGGGCCATGTATTACATGCCCTTAAAAGGAGTAAGTTCTAGGTTGTTAATTAAAAATAATGATAATAACAATAATAAAAAGTTACAGCCTTCGTTGGTAAAGTGAGTTAGTTTTACTGTCCTGTGTCGAAGTTAACCTTGAAGCTTCTAGAGTATAGTTCTATCTAAAGAGTGCGTGCAGAGCAGCATTAAGTCTTTTGCACGAACGGAAGGTTAACTGTAGTAGCCAACTTAGAGCTGTTGCGGTAGATGTATATGAAAAGATTGGATCAAGTCTGGAAGTAAGTAAAAAATAGTCATGTGCACACTGGCCCAGAAAAAGAAGAGAAACCCAGTAACGACAAGGGCAAGAGTGATGCTGAATATGAAGAACTAGGTTGGATGTATTTGATGCTGTATTTTGTGATCCCTCTTAGCATGCTGGGCTGATCACTCATCAGTGTTTTTGAGGAAGCTGTCCTCACCAGTATGTGGTCTTGCATCATATCCGGAGTGAATTGAACCAAGGGACGAACAGGTCTGCTGTTTGTTGTGACGAAGTATTACATGTCACATGTATCTCGTGAAACCTTGAACTGGAGTTTTCCATTTTCTGATGAATGCAAGCTTGTAATTTATTTTTAGCACTATTCCTACACCGCCATTAGACATACCAGGAGATTGCCATTGGTAGCTCCAATCCTCCCACCCAAATCAGTGCTAATAAAGCAGGCTACTAGTTTGCAAGGGGTTATTTTTTTCCTACTTCTGGCCCCCCCTCCCCCCCAAGTTGCCATTGAGCTGTGCAAGTAGTTTAGAAAGTTGCTTCTGAGAAAGGCTTTCTTGAGTGTCTTTTGTCACGATTGCCTGAGTCATCGAGTTGGGAATGAACGCATTTGCTTTGACTTGATACCTGGATTATGTGGTTTACTCTCTACCAATTTGTTTTTGTAATCTCTTCCTATTTCATCTGCTGTTTCCTGAAGTATTTGCTTTCATTGCTGCCAGTATTCAGTGTTCTTTTTGACTTACGTGCTCGTTTTTAACGTGCTTTCCTAGTTGTTAAATTTGGTTTTGCCACTTCTGAGGCCCCTAATAGGGGAAATAAGGTACACTATAAATCCAACAGCTTTCTTTTTAGCTATTTTTTCCTACTGACTGTTTTGGCAACAGTGTAAGGGAGTGGATGGCGATGGCTTGTTTTCACGTGTCCCCACTCATGGGGATAAAGCACATGCCCGACAACATACCTCTTTGCTTACCATAATTTGTAATGAGTGGCATTCACGGTTCAAGAATCGCTGTCCAAATAGATTGTTCAGATAAAACAACTCTTTTGTTTTTGCATTTATCACCCAAGACATTGAGGGGAAAGCCCTTTCAAGGGCTGATGTAGGTTTAGAAGTGACTCTGTGTTTACCAATGACATATCAATGGAGGAAGATGAGAGATGCAGGGACCTTACTGGACTTATGTTCCATTTGGCACTGTAATAGTTGAAGAGGGCACTGACTCTTGAGCAACTTGGCTGCTGTTTATGGCATTTTAGTCTTACGAGCATTAGAACATCTCTCATTTGGATTATTTCGTCTTGATTTTTCTTCAATGCATATATGAAGTCCTTTGTGGATCCATTTGCGGATTAACAAGCTGTACTTGCTCACCATATACCTGCAGGAAAGCAAGAGAAGCACGGTGCGTTTCATTTTACGCTCTGGTTGGCAGGTTAAACAGACAGAAAAGCAATACGTGAAGGTCCTCATTTTGTGGCACTGAAGGAGTCAAATGGGATGCTGGGAGTTCACTCTCGAGTATCTTCCTGCACAGGCTGTTGGCAATAGCATTTTCTCCTGCCGCTGGGGAGCTAGCGCTAGTTCTGTTGTGATCCCAAGCTCCTATCCCAGTCAGCAAAGTTGCCAAAGCATGACAAAATCAGCTGTACTGTTCCTCAGGGGTGCACTGAGGTTTCGTAAGTGAACCAAGAAACTGACAGGATGTGTGGAGCTTGGGAGCTCCGTTATATACGGCCAGATGCTAAAGCGTTCTTCTTTTCTCCTTCTGTACTTGATTTTCAGTCAAGGCCTTCAGTAAAGGCACACTCACATTTCCTTAAATTCCGTCCATGTACTTGGTGGTGTTAGGAAAAAAAGTGCTTGGCAGAAATGGGGCGGTATTTTAGAAGAAATGCCTTTAAAGCCAGCGTGTAGTTGTCCCCTTGACACATTTTTTCAGGTTATATGTGTGAGTGCAGCGGCACAGGCCGTCTCCCCGAATATACAAAGGAGGAGGAGTGAAATTTGTCATTGTTTTTCTGGGAACATCTTGCCACTAATGTGCCTCTTAAATGTGTTTTCCCTGCACATGGACTGTTTTCATTTTAGCTTCTATATTGAACTGCGAGTCATTCTGGGCTAGACGATAATCTCACGTTACAATGCGGCGAGAGGTTTTAAACCACCTCAGCTCCCTTCCGCTTGCAAGGGCTCGTGAAAAAATGTCCTGTTGTTATGTTAGCCATTCAAGAAAAATACCAGCTGCTATCAAGCTGCTTTTCTCTACTTAGTCACTATAACCAAATTGTGTGAACTGTAATATCAGTCCCCAGGCTATTTGTGCTTAATTGTTAACACCCCTTTACAAACAGCTCAGGAGTAAAGGAAGTGTTTTTGAACAGCGTAATATGTAACACGGCAACATGTGATTAAAATTCAGTACGTTATCTCTCTTGGTATTTTATTACTGCAGGTGCACAACAGCCACTGATCAGAGACCTGCTATGGGCAACATTGCAATTAATTGAAGCTATTCTATTTATACACCTGCACTCACAAAACATCCTGCACGTAAATAGAGGATTCCAGAGAGAAGAATCAAGGAAAAGGCTCTGACTGAGCTGACGTCGTCGTAAATTAATCGCTTGCTTGGGGGAAATATTGCCGAAGGGTACAAGCAATTCTTAAAACAACTTGATTGTTACCCCAAGGCTGCAGGTGTTGAAGGTGTTTAAAGGATGTTTACAGATAAACTTCCACAGCAGCAGAGGTTGATTTAGCTCTCGCTCAACTCGAGAGGCTGTTTCGATTGTAGTGATCAGGCAATTCTCCTTAATGAAGAGAGAGCAGAAGTGTTGCGTGTGGCCTTGATGTTGATTATTTTGCAACAGTCTTGCTGACTAGCGCGTCAAAGTTGTCCTGTCAGCTCCATTGTGGAGATGCGCTAGAGCCACAGCAATACCCTGCGTGCCGGAGAGACCCGTCCTTGTCCTGGTGAGCGTGGTTGGAAGTCATGTCGATGCTGAGGCGCTGAAGCTGCTGAAGGTTGCTTGCCTCGCCAGACTTTGCTGGGGTGTGTTAGAGGGAAACACGTGGTGACTCACACTTCGCTGTTTGTCAGGAGCAAGCAGCGCGAGCCCTCTGCTACGTGCCGTTGTTCGCGGAGATGGCATTGGCTGTGTTTACCCGGTTTGAACACTGTGCTCTTTTTAGGGCTGTGATGTGTGGGTTTGGGCAGGAGCTGTGTTGTGCCCTCAGTGCCTATCCTCGTGCGTTCCAAGGAAAGGGTGTTTTATTGTATTTCCAAGAACTACTCCAACATCTGTAGACTTTTTTTTTTTCTGGAAAGGTTAAGGATGTGGTGAGAGAAAGTGGATAATTACTGGGATTTGAGGTAACTTGCTGCATTTTTGTCAGATGTGTAACTAGTGTAATGGGTGGGTTTTCTAGAAGAAAACATTCCATAGTAGCATAATGGTTTCTGTAGAAACAAAGTGAGATACTGTATGTGTGCCACATTATAGCATTAGACTCCAGGCCTTGTAAGTACTCCCACAGACTTAATTAAGTGTGTAAGGGTTAATTAAGTGCTTAAATGAACCATGTGTCTGAGAAGTAGCAGCACTGCACGCTGAGTCACTGTTTTTAGAGAGGAGAGGGTCTTGTCTAAGTGGTACAAGACAGACGACACGGTTTAGCTGTCACATTTTGCATTGATAACCACAAAGATCTGCAGCTGTGATTCTTGGAAGAGTGGCCCTTCATGAGAGGGCAGCAGCGATATGGTGGTATCCACAGTTGGGCCAATGCCGGTAAGTGGGTTAGATCTAGGAAGCAGCATAGGTGACACGAGCAGGCTTTTGGAAGATGCTGTTTGCAAGAGTCACCATGAGGCGTTCATTACTAGCTTCTGTGCAAAGGAGGAAAATGGTGCGACCAGCCATGTGCGTATTTGGCATTTGCTTGAAATTTCAAACATTGGTTATGTTTCCTCATATGACTTTGAATAGCTTTCATAACTTTTGATCTGTGTTGATTTTTTTTTTTTTAAAGTTAAAAGAAAAACACAGTGGGTTCACCACATTAAAGGTTAGAGAGTTTTTTAACGAAAGCTGAAGAGAGTTGCCTAATTTTTCAATCAGGGCATCAAAGCTGTATGTTGTCAGTGTAGAAGAATGAAGGCAAGGTGCAGGATTATTATTTGCAAATGGATTAAATAAGGTTTGTTTTTGATTCGAGCCTTTATCATTCTTAAAAGTTAATGAAATACTTCTGAAAGACAAATCAGATCTTCTATCAAATTTATTTTTACAAATCTGCCATCTGGAAGTAATTCAAGTATTTTGGATTTAAAACTGCCTTTTTTTGTTTAGCTACAAGAAGCGCAGCAACAGAGAGCTGAACAGGTCATAGTACTGCAGCGAGGCGCGGGTATTGGCCTGTGCTTAGACATGTTTCATACTGCAGCTTCAAGTACTTCAGTGCTCTGGGGTCCAAAACAAAAGTGGATCTATGTGTGGAAAACTTAAGCCAGCTAAGCTATCGATTACTGTACTAGTACTTAGTGTGTACGTGATGGAAGGCTCTAGTCAACTATTATTTTTAAGCAACATTTGGAATAAATTCTTGGTTTTGTTTTAAAATGTTGTTGATCATCTGCCTGAAACGTGTCCTGAAAATGATATTCTGTGCTTCACCTCCTTAATATATTGGATTTTGTATCATAGAATGTAGACTGACTTGATTCTTTGTCCAGAGAAACTGGAAACTAACTCACCTGAATTACGGAAACGTATTTCAGATAGTTGAGGTATTTTTAAAGATAAAAAAAAACAACCAAACCAAAACCCAGGCTTTTTATCTGTGGGCTTTATTGGTTTTGCTCTTTATTTGAGCCACACCTTTAAATAATGATATTGAAGCCTTTTAGAAACAGTGTTAACTAGATTTTGCGCTCTTTTAATGAGATCTTCAGGCCAAATTTTTTGATTGCTGTGTTAATATAGCGCCAGAAATTGCATTAATTGCGGGTACAAGCTGACAACAGTCCGTGCATCTGTTTTTCATTCTTGGGCACAAAGTTACTCTTTTTGCACAGACAATGCACCTCAAACCAGGAGGCTTCTTTGAAACTTTACACTCTATTTGATAAATATACAGAGTGGTTAAACAATTTGTCTGGTGATTGCATGACAGAAAGAAATCAAGAAGGTGAATACAATATTTGCATTAAACTCGGAATATTGAAGGATATTGGCATGACAGTTCTTATGGATGAATCTCGATGTGCACATAAATCTGTAGTACTGTAGTGTGGGTCAGAATACAGCAGATCCGAGGAACAGTGACTGATCTCATGTGGAGTACTTCTAGCCAAAGAGAGCTGCATAACTAGATTACCTGCGTTGCTCAGGGCTGCTGCCTCCTTCTAGTGAAACAAAAGAATTTTGTTCCAGTTTTTGCCACGCTGACCAACTCACAGTGCCTGCAGAAGGATCCTTTCTGTGGTCCTCCTTGCTTCTGGCGTGGTGCACCAGGGGAGGAGTTTATGTTCATTTTCAATATGAGTTGAGAGGGCAAATTGAAATTTCTCTTGGTATAGTGTTAGAGCCCTAAGTTTTAAAAGCAGCTTAAGGCCTATTGAGGCAGAGACTTTGTGGGACTTCTGAAAAAAGGCTTTGAAAATCCCACAGGCAGTGAACTGATGTATATCAAGGGGAGTTTTTCCGCTGTATACTTTTGAAAACTCCCTCTTCATCTATCTTTTGGTGAAATGGCTTGTAGACTTAACAGCTTAAAGTTCTAAACCGTCTTACCTCCAAATGCATAGCCCTTGCTCATTGATGTACATGAGGAGGCAGAGGAGTTAGTTTTAAAAGGAAGCACAGGACTGTATGTTAGTGCAGGATGTCCCTAGAGCTTCCGAGAGAGAAGGCTGATGTCCTGTGATGGTGGCATGTGACCAAGCTATCTGAATGTCATGGTTTAACCCCAGCCAGCAC
This sequence comes from Fulmarus glacialis, assembly GCF_000690835.1. Lineage (NCBI taxonomy): Eukaryota > Metazoa > Chordata > Aves > Procellariiformes > Procellariidae > Fulmarus > Fulmarus glacialis. Next base: position 22,494 of record NW_009213807.1, read on the forward strand.
CTAAGCCCCACACAGCCGCTCGCTCACTCCCCCCACAATGGGATGGGGGAGAGAATCGAAAGGGTAAAAGTGAGAAAACGCGTGGGTTGAGATAAAGACAGTTTAATAGGTAAAGCAAAAACCGCGCGCGCAACCAAAGCAAACCGAGGAATTCATTCACTCCTTCCCATGGGCAGGCTGGTGTTTAGCCATCTCCAGGAAAGCAGGGCTCCATCACACTTAACGGTTAACTGGGAAGACAAACGCCATCGCTCCGAACGTCCCCCCTTCCTTCTTCTTCGCCCAGCTTTATGTGCTGAGAATGACGTCATATGGTATGGAATAGCCCATTGGCCAGCCGGGCCAGCCGTCCCGGCCACGCTCCCCACCAGCCCCCCGCGCACCCGGCAGGGCACGGGAAGATGAAAAGTCCCTGACCAGCGCAAACATCGCTCAGCAACAAGCAAAACATCAGTGTGTTACCAACACCACCCTCATACTACAACCAAAACACAGCACCACACCAGCTAATAGGAAGAAAATCAACTCCATCCCAGCCGAAACCAGGACAGTGAAGTATGGGCGTTTGTGCAAAGACAGGACATGGTGCACCTTGTCTGTGCGGGTATCATGTCGCGTTGTTGAAAGGACCTTGGCCTCTGGTTCAGAGGGGTATACGAACAGCGAGATAGTTTCACACTGGCAGCTTGGTTTGTATGTTGCTGATGTTCTAGTTCAGAGCCAAAACAGACCGATTGGGTTTGCATGTTTATAGCCAGGACTTATTATGACAAAGACAGGTATGTCAGAGGGATAAAGCATTTTCAGTTGCACAGCCCAAAACCGTTTCTGATGTGCTAGAATATGACCTAAACCTTAAAAGATTTGCATTTCTCCTTAGCCTGAAAAACATTCCTGTGCTGTACTTGACTTTTTCCCTTGCACCTGCATTTCACTGTGGAAGATATTTATTTTAGTGAGAAGATGTCGTCATGGTTAACGCACTGGAAAGCAGAACAGTTTGTTACAAAATCTGCCTTGAGACTGTCAGTCAAGCCAAAATCTTGATGTGTTACCATGCGATACCAGTGCAATAGGAAGATAGCATTAGGTGCAAAGTCCCGAAAAGAGTTGTGAAAAATGGGAGGTAGGAAGTGAATAAGAGCAAGGATAAGTACTGATTTAAACTGTGATGGTGTCAGTGCAGGAACAATTATTTTTCATTAAAACTTCCAAGACCAATCTAGCTCTATCTGCAGTAGATTCTGTTTAGTTAGCATTTGTTTTTTGTGATTACATAAATATTAAGTAAAACAATAAATTACACTGTTTACCGCTTTTGGACTGTGATGGGCTTTTAAATGCTTATGTATTTATATGGTTCACTACAAGCTTGGGTTTTTTTCTTTTCATCTTCTTTAAATGACTCCCGCGTTAGGTGTGCTTAGGAGGACCCGATTCTTCACAAGGGATCTTCTCAGGAGTTTGTGGTAATTTTGCTTTTTCTGAAGGTGTATCAAGCTGAGCCACCAAGATTGCTGTTTTCTCCCTAGAAAGCTTTCCCCTGAGCATCGTCAATACATGGATTCATTTTAATCACGTAGCCAGATGTACTAAGAATTTTATTTTAAAAGAAAACACTTGTAGTAGATTTCTGCCAAGTATGTTTTACATCTCCTCCAGGGCGGTAGCTCTGGGGTTTTTGTGATCCAGTGACTTTGGACAAAGTTTGTAGACAGAACTGTTTGCTTTTACTACAAGTGACTTGTTCTCAGATGGATTTGCAATTAGAAAAGCCTGGTGTGATACTGGTAAATGCTAATCTTGCCTAAAACCTTCTTTAATACAAAAAGGGCTATGCGTGAATTTCTAAGAAGATGAGATTAGCAAGGACAAATTTTGTCAGATGTTCTGAGAGGTATATTTTTCTAAGTCACAGAATTGAAACTTCATGTCCTAACAAAGTATTAATGGAATTATATTTTGAATTACTTCTCAGGCTATGTCATGCTAGTGTTTTCCATTGTTTTCCTCCTTTCAGGAAGACAGCTCCTTCTGTTGGATAGAAGGAAAATAACCCTCTCGTAATTTAAAGATTCTGATTTAAATAAGCACAGGAATGAGTTGAATGTTATGAATAGGACTAAAAAGAAAGAGCTAGTAGAAATCATCTTGAAATACTTTACTTTGAATTTTAACACTGAAAATTGCACTTGGATGCTTTCTTGGACAGATACCTGGTTGAAGGTTGGACAGGAACAACAGTATCAAACTCTGCAGGGAGAAGAAGGAAAAAAAATTGTTTTTTTAATTTTCTGAAGTCAGTATTGCACCTGAACTGAGAAACAAAGCCTTTGGTCTGCACGGGACACGAGTAAAGCCTGAAATGTGTGAAGCGGGTCATCTCATTGATAATCTGTCACTTGTGTTCCAGGCTTTGCATTGGCAACATCATCATTTCCAGGTAGTTATGAAAACCTGGTATGGGGCTCTTGTCTAAGGAATACAGCAATACTGCAGATGCAGAGTAAGGAAGAAGTGGTAAAGGCACGATATCCTGAAGAAACTAACAAGTCCGGCTGGGGAGACCGTGAGGAAGCTGAAATATGAACTTGATCTCTTCGTGAGGGGAAGCAAGGTAGAACATGAACACGAAGCAGCTTTTTTGACTACTGCAGGAATAGAAGCACTCTACTTGTTTTAAGTATGGAATTAAGTGAGAAAGACCAAGTCAATTACCAGAGAGAGTACTGAATGTAAAGAGTTTTGCATCCCAAAGAGGTACAAAGCTTTTGAAAAACACCAACTTGGATAAGAATGGGGAGCATTCTCAGCATATGAGCAGCTGTTGAACAATTGCTACAGAAAGAAACCTGTCCGGCTCTGTCAAACACAACGTTTATCTAGGCCTCTGGATTTTTAATGAAAGAGTGGACTTTAATTAGGAATGAAATTTCCAACTTCAAAGTTAGGAAAGACTATTGGTAGATACTTTTTTTTTTTTTAATAACTAAAGAAGGGGAAAAAAAAGAACTAGCCAAGCTGCAGGATAAATCAGAGCACATCACAAATGCTGGCGGAGAAACAAGACAATGTTGTAGTCAATTTGGCTTGCAAACTGCAGGACCTTGGGGACATGCGGTCTCCACATATATGAGTGGAAAAGAGAGTAGTAGATGTCCTGTCTAGAACTTAATTGAAACAAGCAGCAAAATCTGCTATTCCTCTAGCTTTTGAAGCAAGCTGTGTGAAACTATTTCCATGAAGATGCCTAGGAATTGGAATATGTGCATAAAGTGACCTACAACTGATTTACGTTGGTCTTGAAAGAACATGGACACCAGAGGAAAATAACCCAGGATTGTCAAACCTGACAAGTTGGAGATCGTCAGGCAGTTACAGAAACTTTACATCATGGTTCAAAGTTCGCATGGATTTATTCCAGATATGCTGAAAAGACTTGCTTGTTGGTTTGGGGTGGTTGTATCTTCTGTCCAGAAATAACATCATTAGAGAACACAACTGTGGAAAAATTGCTCTTAAGTGTGAAATGCATATTTGCTAGTAATGGCATACGGAGCAATGGTATGGCCTTCTGCTTTGCTTTGTGTGGTTGTTTTTTTTGTTTGTTTGTTTGTTTGTTTTTTTTTATCTGAGCACAGTTAATCAAGTGTGTGATACCTGCAGCCCTGTGCTGTTACGGAAAAGGATCTCAGAAATCGCTGGCAGCACATGTAAAGACTCCTGGCCCCTGAATTACAGGCCACTACACCTACAAGCTGTTGAATTGTTCAATAGGAAGCTTCAGTGCAATTGTGTGTGAAATATATATTGCTTATTGTTATGAGTAGCATGAAAGCAATCAAAAAGATAGCAACTGAACAGGTAAAGCTTTTTGCACAGTTCGCATGTGCAATAGGAAAAAAAGACTGCAGGAGGCAGTTGTCCCTCAGGAAATTGTTTCTTTCTGACTGGAGGCAATCACTGAAGATGCAAAAGCATTGTGGGCAAAATAGCAGCACCTTTTTTTTTTTCTTTTTTTTTACCCCTCTTTTTTTCACAATTAAACGGAAGAGGAGAGGGTTTCCCAGCTTCTAAGTTAAGAAGCTTGTGGAAGAGTCTGTGAAAAGTTCAGATGTACGATGTGGAGAGTAAAGCAGGCGAGATTGTGTGGGAGTCGAAGACCAAGACGACTAGTTTTCTTCAATTAGGAAGTATTGATAATGTATCCAAGAGGCGTTAGTGCTTGGAAGTTATTTTCTGCCTTTATACATGTGTGTGACTTCTCGCAAGAGATGTATTCAGAGATTGGATTGCCTCATCAGGCTCGAGGACTTGACGTTTGAAAATAGAGGATTAAATTTGACTCCTAAGGGAATAGTTCCCTTAGAAACTGACAGAAGTTGGAAGTGTGTTTCTGACTCCTGTCACTATAGAACAATAACCTAAATGAATTCTCTCCCCCTGCCTCCCCCATGTACATCACGGTACTGTAGTTAGCTTTAAAAAAACCGTAATTTTTGCATTATGATGCATGGAATGAGAGTGTATTATTGATCGATAGCCTCTGGATAGGTTATGGTAATGTTTTCAATACCTTTGTTTTCAAAACCTTTTAAAAAGTCCTGTAGAATTTAGAAGAGGCTGCATTTCTGCCTCTGTGTGTGTCTAGGGGGAAGTTTCTTTTCTCTTATTTAAAATGAATTTTGGTGGAAGTCCATAGATCTAATAACTACTTTTCCTCTGTTTGCACACATCTTAGGGAAGATACCTAAATATGAAAAAATAATCTTGTCACAAGATTAGACACAGGAGGTATAAAATTAGTATATGCTACCTCGAAAAGCGGGAGTTTTTGGGGGGACACAGGGAAAGGAAGTAGGTGCAGAGTTCCCTTATAGCAGGAAGGTGCCGGTTAATTTTGTGGCAAGAAAGGCAATAATACCAAGAAAGGCAATGAAAACTCCCAGGTCTGCAGGTTTCTTTGTGGTTTTGTTTTTATATTTATTTCACAATTACATTAGTGTAACATGTGAGCTGAGAAACATTATCTTCAGAGGCATAACTGGAGAACAGTTAGAGAATAGCCACATGTTTTTCATCTTCAAATATGATCGCTTGAAATGGGAAGAAGCAGGATTTTTTTTTGTTAAATGCAAAAGCAAAAAAAAACGAACAGATTTGAGCCTTGTATCCATAAATGAAATCTGACCAAGGTTAAAAGGTGCTGTCAGCTATGCCTATGCAATGTATAACTTCAAGTCTTATTTGTGCAGCGATAGGGCAAAACTGTTCTGGATTTGAGGCGAAGGCTGTGCGTACGTTATCTAATGCCAGAACATGGCAATTATGAAAATGAAATAACAATTACTTGGGGCGGGACTCTAAAGTGTAGTTTTGAAGAAAACTGATCCTTATTGGGTGGTAAGATTGTTTACGTTAATCTGCCAGAATCACTATTTTCAGTGGGAGCTGCGTGTGCTGGTACTAGAGAGTACAAAAAGTGTGGATCGTTGGGGCTGCTGGGTGGCAGAATCAACTCCCCGCGCCTGCTGTCTCTCAAGCTCTGTGGGCCATGCAGGTGGACAGACAGAGCTACCCTGGAATATATCTATCACAGAGAAAAGTTTTGATAGAAGGAAAAAAAAAAAGGGGAATACAGCGTAGATGTGATCGGTCTTGATAATAATTTGCAGCAGCAAGCATGCAAGAATATGAAGATTCCAGGCATGAATGAGGAGGAGAAAAACTAAAGGAAAAAGTTTAGTCAGAGACAAAAATAGAGCGGGGAAAAAGATTACCTTGGCAGAACAGCAAAAAGGAGCATGGAAAACCAAGGAAGTCTAAGAAGCAAGCAACACTTTCAGGAGGGTTTTTCCACAGGGTAAAAAAAAAAAACATAGCAGGAGGATATTACAAGGACTGAAAAATAAATTATGTTCCAGCCACTAAAACAAGTGAGAGGGAAAACAACCCCAGCATTTTAGGAGCAATGTTGGGATGAGGGAAGCTTTCTTTAGAATAGAGAAAAGAAAAAACAAACAAACAAAAAACCCCACTGGACTGGAAGGCAGAGAGTCGTGGAACAGCCGTTCTTGAGCACTGGGGAGGAGACAGCAGGAGTTAGCGTGGGAAGGTATGTTGCAGAGGATGGTAATGAGTGGCATGCTAGGGAGAAAAGGGAGACTTAGTGCCATTCTCTGAAAGCATGGAAGAAGAAAAAAGTTTGTGTGCTGAGCAGAGGGCTGAAATGACGAAAAATTGTTGCTGTTGAGAGATAAGAGTCATTAAGGATGCAAAATACGGTTGCGAGTGACTGATGTGCAAAGTTCCTCCATCCACTGATAAAAGTTCTACTCTGACGGATGCTGTCTTCCTATCCGAAAACAGAAAACGAACAGAGTCTGATGACATCAATCTGCTAGCAAAATCATTATTCCGCCGGTTCCTGTTTATGGTGGGGAGCAGGGGGAAGCGATTGACCTAAACTGTGAGAGAAAAGTGAAAAAGAAACTATCTGTAGCAGAAAGCACGAGTGAATTGGCCTTTTGGCCAGCTTGGTTTGGATTTCATCATAGCTCTTTGGGGAGAATTTCAGTGTCCTTGAAAGGTAAATAGCACTGGCTACCAAGGGGTGTCATGTAGGCAGGTGTTGGGCAACACTTCCCCACGCATACCATACACGCCAATGTTGCTGATAGTGAAAAAAATTCCAAGAGCACTTCCAGGGATTTTGTATTAAAGACTTCTGAAATCAGTCTTCAAGGACGTTCTTTTTGTGTGTTACATACCTAATGCTGAAGCCTCAGCCACTCTTGATGACTTCGTGTAGCTTTATATCTTGATAGTACAATCTCTTTGTGATAGGACTAGACTACATTTGTGACTGAATAAAGCTGGCCTGATGAACGTGTTGTGTTTGTGTATAAAATTGAACAAGTTTTATTAGTGGGTGAAGAAAGGTAGAGATCTTCCTTTTAGAGATCCCTTCGTCAATAATCCTCTTAATGCCCTCTTGCCTGTAGCAGGCCGTATCATCTGCATCTGATGGTCTAAAATAGTATGAAATACTGGGTCAGGGCCACAAGTGGCAGGTGCCAGCATGATTTCTCCAAGACTGACTTAGAGATCAGCGTTCCTAGAAATATCTTTGAGCGTTTTTGCTATACAGGATGAAAGACATTTACACCGCAGCTGAACCCAGCAGCAAGATCCAGTCTTTTCCACTATAGAGCAGTAGCATGTTCTACGGAATATTCTGCAATTCCCACAACAAGTTCATTTGTTAACAGGTACTAAAAGCAATTTATTGACATCTGAAATAATGTTGAGTTTTCTTTAAATAATTGCATCATTCATCAAAATGTGTTGATTTAAAAAAGAAAAAGCCTGGAGGATTGCTCAAAAGATGCAGGATAGGCCCTCTAGTTCCTACACAGAAGCTCTACGCTTGTTATTTCTAGGCTTGTTATAGTTTACGAGGGAGATGGGGACATTCATTTATTCTTTAACCTAACTTTCTGGCTCATGCCTGCACAAAAGACAAACGGGTTTTCAAATGCTGGTTTCTTTAAGGATGACTGCACTTTCAAGTCCAGTTCGTAGATTTCTGTAGCATTGAATTCTGCAGGCCATTGTCATTAGCAATCCTATATGGAGCTACAAGGAATTATCTTTTTCCTCTTGTACTAACACAAAACAATTTTCTTAAGAAAATATTTGAAAAACCTCCTACTCTAGCCAAAAAGATGATGACAAATGGATTTGCCTCTTAAAGACCAATGAAGTACACAAGAAAATTTTCGATTTCTCAGGGAGACATCCAGCCTAGGCAGACTAAATAGAAAACCCCTTTAACGCCATAGCAGATCGCCTCGACAGAAACTAAGGCTACAGTGCTCTTCCCCTTTACAGAAATTTATCAAACCTATGCCAACGCAATTCCTCTGCTTTTTCTTTCTTTGTCCCTCCAGATTCAACTTGTACTCGTGGTTATGTTCCTTCTTTTCCCTTTGTGTCTTTTTTTTATTTTCCTTTTGCAGGGGAAGGGTAAATACCAGAGGCATATTGTTGCCAAAGTTGCTGCTGATAAGATTCTTTATTATTTGTATTATTGTAACCTTCTGGGTTTTTCATCTTCTTTCCTTCAAGTCAGTTCAACAGGTTCCCTGCTTTTCTAGTGGGTTGATCCAGCACTGCTGTACTGATTTATTCTCCCGTTTAGGTAACTACTTCAGCACTGCTCTTTTTTCATACCAAAGTAGCAGCATTAGCAACAAGGTTCATGATCTCTAAGGAGCTTACGCAGCAAAGGAGGAGGTGGACTCAAACTGGCTGTTAGTCTTTGTCTTAAATATGTAACAATATTAAAGTTAGATCCAGCTTTTCTCTCTCTTGATATTACCTGTTTTGATGTTTCTTCTGTCTATTCCACTTCTTAATCACTCCTAGAAAAAGAGCTAATGAATAAAAAAATTTGCGCTCCGCATCCAACATTTATGCAGATGGCTACTGGGTGCTGCATCTCATAGGGCCAACTTTGGAGAAATAAGTGACAGTGGGAAGGGAGTTAACATTGTGTCAGTTCAACCTTGTAGATGGGTTTTTCTGGGGACTTGGACCTTAGCCGTTAAACTCGCTCAAACCTCTAATTTGGCATCTATTTTTAGCCTTTAGTGATCATACACGTAAACGCACACACTCTTTTGCACAGATATAGATAGTAGAGTCATGTCAAATAGAGTCATGTTAAAATCAATTTGCTTGTGCTATGGAGGCGGCCAAAATCAATACTAATCTGGCTGGAATTGGGTTCTGGTTTTGTGTGCTTTTCTAATTGAAGAACACTGTTGCTCTCAAGGAAGGGGTTTTTTTTGTATCAACTGTGTATAATAAAGCCTGGACTTCCTTAGATATCTTTATCTATTAATAGAATAGGGTTTAAATGTTTGTAACCTAATCTAAGCTCTTTTCAAATACTAAAGCAACCGGAATAGTCCACTGCTTGTAACTCTGGATGCTAAGGAAGAAATAAAATAACTGCTCAAAGCGCAGGAGTATTAAGTGGACCACCTCTTTCCTCCTTCATTCCTCTGTGCTTTCCTTTTAGCGTAATCCATTCTGAAAGGTGTCGGTGGAACTTATGTTACTTTGTGCGGTTCAGGATTTCATTGGAATCCAGTCAGAGACATCTGCCACGGGACAGGGAGGGTCAAGATTGACACTTTGGAGAGAATAAAAAACTCCAAACAAGAAGCTTTCCCAGTTTTTATTTTTGATCTTTGGATCACATCCTTTCTTCTGAATTTGCAACCTGTCTTTTAAAGCTTGTCGGGCTGCAAGCGTTTGTCTGCATAGCTTTATCTTCCAATAAAAAGAAACAGGGATTGGCCGTAGCTCTCAGCTCCTGCCCATTTCAGCTGTATTTACTTATTGAACAGTACCCCATTGGCCTAAGGTCTGATCCTTATCCTTGGAGACCAAAGAGAATTACAGCACCCCTTTTGCCTACAAGCTGAGCAGCCTGGTGCTCGGAGAGCCCGTTCCTCAATCACGGCTTGCCACGTTGGAGCCAGCGCCTGCTGTATGAGGAAAGGTGTAGTTAGCAGGCCAGCGTGACCCCAAAGACTTCGGTCCAATAACATAGATTTACTCCCGCTGAAGGTCTGGAATACTTTGAAGTAAAAACCATAAACCTCAATCTATGCGTGCACGCTAATAATAAAATTGACAACTGCTCATTACTGTAGTTTTAATTAGTTAAGGTATGTAGAATCGGCCCCACAGGTTCTTTGCAAGTTACAAGTCTAAGGTCTGTATGCATGTGTTAAAAATGTGCCTTTTCAAGTTTTAAGTCTTCTAATGTATAGGAAAATTGGTTGCTAAACATTAAGGAGACACAAGTATTAGTTTCCCCTCCCAGAGGAAATGAAAGTCCTTAATAAATTCCACCGATTGACAGGTAGTAGCTGCATGAAAAGCAGTCTGTGGAAGAGAAGCCTTTAACTTAATTTCTTCTTTCCTGGCCTCCTCCCTCTATTCATGAACACTCATAAGTGAGATACAGCACATGAACAAACTGCTACTAAAATAAAAGATCATTAAATGATTTGTATTGAATGTACATGGAAACATGATTTTTTTACCAGTGTTTCCCCCTGCTCCCTCGATCTCACTTCTTCTAGCTGACTGTAAAAAGCACAGTTGACTGTCCTAAGTTAGCTGCAAGGGAGCAGAGCGCGGTCCGCTCCTTCCTGTGACACCTGTGTTCACCTGGAAGCCTGGGCAGAACATGACCTTGCAGCCATCCTTCACACAGACTTCTTAGTTTGCTTTCAGCCATTGCAAGATACGCTTTTCCCGTATTTTTACTAGTGAACACAGTTTAAGTAGTGCTTTAGGAGTTTTTGGTTTAGAAGGTAACATAAATTAACTTGCTGAATACTCATTTATACTGGAAGTGTGATGCAACTGTCTCTTGAAATCATGACCTGGAATCAATTATGTCTTAGGACTAGCGTTAAAATTTTTTTCTTTCTTTGCAAATGGGGCTTTCTATCTGTTAATTCCTTTGGACAGCCTTTGAGTTGTGTGTTTTTGGTTTTTTCCCCCAAGGAAAACACCAGCTTGATGTGGAGGGAAAGATAAAATTTGAAAGCTGTTATAAAAAGGCGGTAAAAGAAATGCAGATGGGACAAATCTTCCTCCTTATCAGTCAAAAAAAAAAAAAAAAAAAAGGGGGTGGTGAAGGGGGTGGGGAATAAAGAAAAGAAAGAACAGGTAACTGACACAGGGGACTCCACAGGATAAGCTGCCCTGAGTTGCTGCTCTCCTTGTTTTTGCGTCTTGTGGGGAGTTCTGGCTTGGTCACAGGATTAGGATGGGTTAGGGTTTTCAGACGCGGTAGGCTGTGAGGCTCTGTAAGAAGGGAAGTTGCGCTTCCTCGCTTGTGGACTTGCTCTGAAGAACGCAGCTAGCCTCGGTCCTGCCACTCCACAGGCTCCTTTACTCCAGGGAAAGGGGAATTGGAAGGTATGGGTTAAAAGTCCCTGTTTCTTCAGCATGGATGAGGTATGCCTACCTGACAGATTTAGAGTGAGAACGTGAAAAAAGAAACTTGAGGTAAAACAAGTAGTGGCCGTATCTATCCTCATGTTCCATAATCAATATTTTTAATTTACTATTTGTACTATTTCAGCGTCTCTTTCCTTTGGCATTCCAAGGTCTTTGGACAGGACACCCATGTTTGTCTTCTTGACTTTGCTGTCTGGCTCTGAGGGTTTCATGTTCTTAGTCCCTGTTTTTGCGTTGCTGCCCCATTGAGCTTGATAGATAAGACAAACCATACAAAAATTACTTTGATGTATTCTGTGAGCTGCGTAGCTTTTTCCGTTTACTTGGTCACCGGCAGAGTAGGGGTTTAAGAATTTTACAATCTATCTGCACCCTTCCCTCCAAAATGTAGTGCCACGAACGAGCTTGGGTATGTTTACGTGGCAGTGGTTTGCTGTTGCTGCAGGGTGTTGTGTGAGCAGGCAGTCAGACAGATGTTAAGGAGCCTGGATCTCTACAGATGTTCTGGCAGAACGGATCAGAATTGAAGTGCACAGCTCATCTTTGCAGAACCTAGCTGTGGTTTCAGTAGAAATAGCCCCTCGACTGGCCCCCTTTGAACGTAGATGTGGGACTGTCAGCAGTGTGCACGCCATTGACACGAGCAATCGGGGAAGGGCCACGGGCGGTGGTGAACAGGCTGTAAGCAGAAGCTGTGGGACCTTGCCAACCATCTGTCAGTGGTCATTTCCAGGTTCTTTCCTATTGCAGCTCTAGCCAGCTGTGCCAGTCTATTTGTATTTATGTTCTACCCACAGATGGAAACCAGTTGATTTTTTCTAACTATTGCCACTTAGGGACACGCTGCAGGCAAAACGAACACACAGAGAATGGTCGTGCGTTTTTTTTTTTTCCCCTGTTCTCTCTTACAGATTTCTAGGTTTTTCTTATTCTCGAGAGAAGCAAACTATTTCTTTATCAACCTGCCATTTAATTAGTCTTTAGGTGAACTTGCGTGTGGGCATCCTTGTTTAACCCTAGCTGGTTCCTGCTAGTGTGGTGTCAGGAAGGGCTCTGGCAGCCCTGTAATACTGTAATACTGAGAATAACTTTTGCTCCCCACCCCCGAAACACATGTGCTGAGCTGCTAAGCAGGTGGTGAGTCTGCCCCAGCCTGCAGCAAACCGAAGCATCAGCTACTTAACTTGTAACTGCTGAACAATGCCAGGCGTACGCCTGTGAGTGAATTCAGTCAGCCAAAGGCATAATCACATTTCTGTGGTGTCCACCAAATGTAGCTCTTGTGGGTACAGAAAGTCCGGACAGGAATACAAAACCGTTGTCCCAGCTGTCCTATGGTTAACGTGGAATGAGCTACTGCGGATCCAGTTCTCGGCTCTTGAGTAATTTCCAAAAATAGCGCAAACATCCTTTCCGAGGGCACAGATGGTGGTATTGTGGTTTTATGCACTGTTGTACTGTATGAATTATAGAAGAGCGAATTGCTCTAAATAATGAAAATGGAAGAGAATCCTCTTTCTGCTGCTTGATTTTAGTCATGCATCTACTGGAAAGGGGTTTTGATATCTGCAAAACTCCTGCAAGTCTAGTTATTTTCCCTTTTACAATCCAAAGACGTGTTTCATCCTGGAACCTTAACAAAGCATAGTAGTTCTCACTTGAAGGACTTGAAAGCTGAGTCCGTTTGCACCGCTGAACTTCATGGAAAAAGTCGTATCTCACTTTGCATGCATGAGAAAGGTGAGTTTCGTATATGACTCGTTTATCATTTATTAGAATTGACCTGTTTCTTCTCGTTTTACTAATTCAGCGATCGTTAAAGTACTTGCTGCTTAGTCTAACTCAAAGAGCGAGATTCATCCTTATGGATGTCATTGTTCAAGATCTTTTTGGGTCAGTAAGCATAAGCTTCTTGCATAGTCTTCAGTTAAAATTTGAAATAGGAAAACGATTTTTTAAAAGGCCCTAAGTCCCTTTTTAGGAAACAATGTATGGGTATGAGCCTTTGTCACGTGCAGAGTCAACACTATACAGATTCTTTAAGCTTACGCATTACCTGCCTCATCTTGAAAGAAATGATTGCAAATTATTATTACTGGATTTTTTTTTTTATGGCTGTACGTAAGATCCTTAGAATAGCAGATGTGACAATTGAGTAAGCAATCCTTTTTTCTGCAGTAAGTGAGCATTTTTGTTCCTTTTAACTGTCCACATGTTTTCTTGAAGACTGTCTTGTATATTTTTGTTGTAGTCCTCACTAACTTTTTCCTCGCGTGAGCCTGACACAGCTTTCAGAAATGAATGCTGGAACAAGTTTTAGGTTTCTGGAGTGAAACGATGAACCTTGTCGATTTTCACTGGGGTAGGGTTTCACTCGATGATGTGAACTTCACATTCACTTCAGATGAATCCTGTTTTGTTTACTCCCTATACTCAAGGCTGTGAGTCAAGACAGCTCAGTCGATTGTTGATGAAAAGCCCACTAAGCCCAACTAATCCAGAGGTGACCAAGGTGGAGTGGTGTTGTGGGGTCCTACGCTGAAGAGCAGATCTTCCAGTTACCTTGAGAGAAGCTGACTGAAGGAAAGCTGGTTCCAGCTGCTACTGGGGTCAGCTAGGGAACTGATGCAAGATGGTAGCCTCTGTGGCAATGCGTGGAACAGCAGCCCAGCGTACAGGCCTGTTTATGCAACTTGTGTGTGTTAGGCCGTAGGCAAGAAGAAGGGTAGTGAAGTGCACGGAAATTTAAGAAGTATCTGAATCTAAGAAATTACTTCAGGTTTCCTTACTCCCCACTTGGGCAATTTTCTCTTGTGTATGGGAGGTTTTGTGGAGCTCTGCATCTCCTTATATAATCTCTCTGTATATATGATTATCTATGAATGCACGTGTGCAGTAAGACAGTACGGCTGCAGAACAGGTCCCACGTTACTTTAGATCTAATGTGTAAGGGCAGCAGTGAAAAAATAAGGAAAAACTGATAGTTACTATCAATCGCGTAAGAGCTTGTCTGTCAATTCACTTTTTATGAAACCATTGTGAAAAATGAAGAAAGATGTTACGGGTTTTTTTGCTGTTTCAGTGACGTTTTCACAAGATAGAAAAATTCAGAATTTTTAAAAATGGAATTCTTGCCACAGCACTTCAATTGAAGGCAGGCATACGTGGGTCCAGTATTGTGTCTCCAGTTGAGATTGTCGTCTAATGAGGCTCTTGCCATCGCATGAACTGTCAGTTAAACTTTGCTATGAATGGTAGTTTCTTTCAAGAAAGGAGGAGAGCATTAGGGTGTTATATGCACATTCTGTTACCACAGTCCTAGGGTTTTTCCAGTCTTCACTGCACTTTGAGAGCTGCAAATCTGACAGACTTGGTAAATCTCATCTTCCTCTAGCTCCTCCTCTAGTCAAAGGTTCATCTCAGGGCATTTGAAGTAGACCTCTTGTGGGCTATTTTTGCCACTCCTGTGAAATCAGCTGACATTGTAATGCGTGTGTGTGTTACTTAAACTGAAGACAGACAGTGTAACACAACTTCTCTTTTGTGGTGCTGCAAGAATGTTAAGGTAGGCTTTTAAAACCTGTTTCGGGATGACAGAGGCTAGCACTAAACTAGGTAATTTGGTGATACAGCTGGAGAGTATAGGCTAGAAGTCCCAAAAAGAACATTGCAATGTCTGGGAGACTTCTTTTGTAGACACGTCCGTGTGGGGACAGAAACAAGCTTTTAGCGTGAAGGCGGCAGCTCCTTCTCTGTCTGCCCTAGTGAGCTCTGCTGGCATTGCTGCTTGAGCACAGCGGTGGTTTTGGATGCTCTCTGGGTGCAACGGCTGCTGTAGAGCGTGCTGTCCCACATAGCCCATGTCATTCTCGCAGGACGTTTTGTCTGGGTAGAGGGAGCATTGTGTACCTTACTTCTTTCCTTCTTGGAAGCTCTGTATGTGCAGGTCGATCTTCAAGGTGGGCGATACGTCCAAAGCATCCAGGGCCAGCTCTGCAGCCCCGGGGTGCAGCCTGCGCCCAGCGTGGTTAGGCGCAACGCACGCATAGCAACAGTCGGACTTGAGGAATGTATTCTACTCAGGTTTCCCAGGAAATTCACATGAAAAATAAAACTTTTGTCCTAGCTGTTTTGGGAGCTCAACAGCTGTCCCCAACTGAAATTTCCAGCACAGAGCTCAACGTACCCATTTAATTCCTTTGCGTACTGATATTGTGCCTGTCTGTGTTAGGCTTAGTTTTGCAGGCATGAGTAATTATATATGCATAGAAGGTAGGTGTATTAAATATGAACAGCAGAGTAGCTTTCCTCCTTGCTATCTATTTTTAGGGGATGAGTGTGTGTGTGTATATGCATGTTTAAAAAATAGCTGAAGCTTAGATACACTGGCGTTATTGGAAAAAAATAAGGGCCGCGCGCTGAATAATATAAAAAAACCCCAAACAACAAAACACCAAAAGAACAGACAACCCAGCTGGAGTTCTGTCAATCAATTATAAAGGATTATTTTAAAAATTGTGGCATTTTTTACTTCCACCAACTTTCATTAAAAAAAAAAGGCGAACATTTGATGGTTCCTTGAGTGTGCCTTAATGATTTAAGTAACCTTTTGATCTCTCATGAAAACATTACTCTGCGCTTAAGTCTGCTTCATTGCTCAAGCTGCTGTTTCATTGCTTGCTTCTTTTTGTACCAATATGAAAGCCTTTGGGCCAAACTGGACTTGATGATTGTCTTAAAAGCTAGGTGATAAACTTAAGAGCGTCCTTTGCACTTGTGGTGTTAGATGAGACCTGGCTTGTTACAGTAACGCAAATGATGCTAACCTGGCAGGCACAAAATCCCTTCTGTGGATCAAGACATTTTGTTCCACTGAGCGGTTTCCTCTCCAGCACCAAGTATTGGCTCCTGTTGTGTTTTTGAAGTGCTGCTTCGCTGGTTGCAGTAGCATCCTTTGTGTGGGAGCAGATTGCAGAATTGACCCATTTTATTTTTGCATACATACTCATAAGAAATGGAATGAGTACCAAATGCACGTAAAATATTGAAACAATAATGTGTTTAGGTAACTCTTAATATAATCTTAGTTTGGCTTCAGGAAGAATTCTTGTTTGTTATTGTGTGATGTGGTCACATGAAGGGGAGCTCCTCTTGGAACATGTCTGGAACATTCACCCGAGGGTGCAAAAAGTATTAAAGGATTCATTGCTCTCAGGCATATGTAATGTGGAAGGCATCCACCTGGGAGTTCACAAATTAAATTCCTGGATTATCTTCTATCATAGGAAAGGAAGTGTTTGGTGTTTGAATAGCATATTGCAACACATGAGCCCCAAGTTTTGCTACGGCGATAATTGTGTGGGGCACCAGAATTCTGTAATGCTTCTCAGATGTGTTTTAATTGTTCTGTTTGAAGCTCAAGAAACTGATACAGTACAGTGAACAACCGAAGAAAATATAAACATCTAGTGGGTTCTGTTTGTTCAAATACCTTGTTCACTTCATTAACCCTTTTTCTGAACTGTGTTTTCACTGTTTTACCTTGCCTTTGCTTTTTGGACAGAGATGATACTCTCTGGCCTGTCACAGTTGCTTCTGTTGGCAGTTTTCATCAGACGTTTGGTGGTGTGGTTTCCGTAGCTTTTGATGTCCGAGCGCGGTAGTAAGTGACTGCATACCTGCAATGCTTTGTTACAGCAGTCGCTCTAAAAATGGAGCTCAGCTTATCGTGACAAACTGGTTAAGCCTGATAACTCCAAGTTCTTGCTAAGTGAATTTTTACATCCTGTTAGCATCACAGTTGGGCTAGATGCCGTACTAAAACTTAGCACGAGTTGGTAGCTGCTTTGAAGAGCTCAGAGTTGAGCAGGTGAGACAAAGCAGGTGAGCGATGTGAAGTCTGTCCCATGTTTTGTGGTTGTGTGTGGGGTTTTTTGGTATTTTTCTTTTTTTCTTCTCTCGTCTCAGCCTGTCCATCCTCTCCTTCCTTTTTTGTCCTTTCATTTTTGGAGCTCTGGCCATCACTGTTTGCAGACACTCCTGCAGAGGTTTCGGCACAACTAAGTTTAGAACATTTTAGGGTCTTAAGCGTGGGTGGCTGGATTTGCAGATGGGTTAGACTTGCACTGAAGTTGACTACGCCAGGTACTTCAGCTGAGGTGTCATCTACGGATTTCACTTAGATCCTCTGTCTGTAGATTTTTTTTTCCTGGCTCGTGTTGGAAATTGGAAACACAGCTCTAGTTGAGAGGCATAAAATCTATATGTCTGTGCTGCACTGAGCAGGTTTCCTTTGGAGTAAGACTAGTCCAAAATTGTTTTATCGACACGGAATAATATTAAAAGTGTGCAAGTTCAATGACAATGTATATTAAAACCTCCCAGTGTAGTGAAGTGATCCTGCTAAGGTGAGTATCAGGAACAGTCACGGAGAAGTGATGTAGTGAGAAAGCAAAGCTAGTCAAAGAAGGGTGAAGTTATAAACGTAGACACGAGGTGTTTTCTTCTGAGACTGGATCCTGCGAAGAGAAGGAGGGAGCCAGCGTTCAACTTCATGAATTGTTGAGCTTTTATGAATTTCATTTGCAGTCAAAAGCTCTACAGAAACCCCAGGAACATCAGCTTCTTGAGAAGCTTAGGCAGAAAAGCCCATGATTGGGCAGTTTGCTTGGGACCTTGCAAAAGCCTAAACTTGAATTTCACTTAAAATCTAATGGATGGCATCAAAGGAACATTTGAGATTGTGTTCCGGAGTTTGTTGCAGGCCATCACTTGGAAAACAAAGACCAACACGCTTCCTGATGTATGTTAATGTAAATCAAAAAGCAAAAACTCTGGCACTGTACCTGTTTGTTTTGAAATCATTAGAAAACTGACTAGTCATACAGCAACAGGCAGGTAGTATCAGAAATGTTGCCATTTTGAATCTCGCTTATATATGGAAAAATATGTAGATGTTTTATAAGCACCGAGATCTGTGAAGAGACATGAGCCCAGGATCGTATCTCCAGCATCTATAAGGATTAAGTACTATTACAAATTAACTGTATTAGTGAAGTGGAAGCAGTTGCATATGGTTTGTAGAGTGTTTCAGCAACACTTCCTATATGATAATTTTTTTTTTTTATATATTCCCAGTATTACTTGGGATTGTTTGCTTTTATGATTGCCTTGGTTTCTGTGGCAGAAATCCATATATTTATGTTAAGCAAACCACAAAAATTCCTATCATTGCATCTTTGAAGATGACATGACCTTCTTTACTCTTTTGAAAAATTGACCAATATGCAGTTGGAAATCATTAGCTTTAAAGCCTTTCAGCCGCTGTCAAGAAGTACTATAAAACCAGTGTAAGCTGCAAAGCAGTAAGTGGGTGTGAGGCACACTAAGTGGATTATGCTCACACTTTGGCAGGGTTTTAGAGGATAGGGCGTAGCATGAAATGCAACTGCGAGGAGGACGTAAGATCAAATGGGTCATTGGTCTGCAGCTCTTGCCTTCTGATGCGCGCGCTTGTTGAAAGAAAAGAATATGGATGATACTGTAATGCAGCAGAAGTTGATGGTGTGGTCACCGGGAATTCTTGGAAGACGTTGCACGTTACAATTACGTTTAGGACCATCTGCGCGAGAAGAGCGTATGACGTGCAAGCAAAGCTGTCTGAAGACAGTTTTACCCCTTGACTTAAAGATTTCATAATTTAAGGAACAGTTTTTTTCTAGCAGCTGCCTTTTCTTTATAAGGAAGCTTTTGAAAATGTTTATGAGAATTGCAGAAATACTGCAAGCCCTCATTAAGTACAAATTAATAAGATGAAGCCATAAAGAAAAGGAGTGAGGTGCAGCCTTGAGACCTGGGGTCTTGATCTCTTTTAATTTGTACTCCTTCAGCAAAAATGATTGAGGGAGAAGTTGTGGAAGATGCTATTTGCAAGGCAGAGGGCAAGAATTAGTGAGATGTGTCTGGGGGAAGACGAGGATTTGGAGCTTTATTTGGGGACAGAATTGATCATAAAATGCATTTTTGACTCTCTAGTTACTGAATCGGGAACTCCTTGCTGCACTTGGAGCGTTTGATGCTTACTGTTGTCAGGGTGGATAGGTACCCATGCGCACGCGCCGCTCGAGTACCAGGCCCTAAGCTTCCCAAGGCAGAAACTTGCCAGCAGGCGTCCTGTCCCACTCTCGCCTCCTGGCCCTAAGTCGTCTGTGTTAGTAAAAAGGAGATATGATATAGCTATGAAATATTCTGTACGTGCACGATTTCGCTTTGTCAACCACGAGAGACTAGTGTGACGCAAGTTCACTGGTGAAATTCTGAGTCTGTGAGCACCGCTACAGCTCGTACAAACTTGTGATTACGGTGCGGTTGGTTGTTTTTGCTGAGTCGGCCACAGGCATCAGAAGTATCTTCCACTTCTTCTTGTGCAAATCGTAGGGCCAGCAAAGGATTTGACCGTCGAAGAAGGTGGAGGATTTTCCTTCGCTGAGGTCATTTTTGCCTCCTGTTACTGACTAGTCTGTGAAGGGTCACCATCTGCCTGTTTGGTGTTAGCTCTCCTCTCCTGTTGAAATGGAATGTGTTGCCTGGTGATGTCAGATACACAACTGTCTTTGTCGTAATGTTCAGTCTTCCCTTTTGCTTCTTAGCTCTAGGGAACTGTTGAATAATTTCTTGTCTTAGCCTACCCCTAGAATGTCCCTTTGTCATTTTTCAGTTATGTCGCCTTGTGCATAGAGCTAGCTGATTGTGGGAAGTCAAGAGACAACTTACTGATCGCACTACCTGAAAACATCAGCAAATCAAATCTTTTTTCCCAAGATTTCACAGTAATAATAAGAGACAACATGATGGTTGCACGTTCCTTAAGCTTTTATGTTGTATTTATTAGGAGACAAAGATTAAATATTTGAATTTCAAGAGGTTTGCACTTGCGCTTTGTAGCCAGGTGGCTTGCATTTGAAGTCTTGTGGTGGCAGATCTCCAAAACTGGATAGATACAGTATACTGTGTGTAACTATAGCCAGTCAGCGTTGCAGTGTAATCCCCTAAATGGCTTCACTTAATCAGAGATTTCACTCTTAAAGCTTAAAGGCAGTGGAAAAATACTGAATTTTTCTTCACTTTCTAACATTTGCTTTTAATAGGTTTCAGCTCTGATGGAAAGCCACAGTTCCTCTTTACCAAGAAGTCGTACTTCATGACCACAATACCTGATACCTTGTTGAAAGCATTTGTGTTATTGGGTTTGGCCTGGTTTTTCTAAGCAGGCTATAACATAACACACAAGCCAATTTTTATATCAAGGTAAATTAAGATGTTCCATGTGCTTTTTCCAAGTTCAGTTTTAACGGCAGAATGATACCTGCAAAGGTATGCGTTGTGCTATACTTGCGTTCTTAGGAAATAACTTGATCTTCCAGAACAAGAAGGACCATTAAATCTAGGAACAGTCAACATGATGATGAGGTTATTTTAATTATAGACAGCATCTCAGGGCTCGGACCATCTACGTGCTCTGCGGGCTTTCACGCTGGTTTCCCGGTGTGAGCGGTATAAGATCCCGTCCATGCGCCGCTCGCGTACGTGGAGCGTGACGTTCGGTCCGTTGAAGGAGCGCCAGCACGTAACGACTCAGCCTTAGGTGCCCAGGCTGCCAGTCAGCGTCCTTGTGCACAGACCGTTCCAAAACCCAGTGCTCTCGGCAAACTCCCTCTTCGTGGGCCAGGCCTGGGGGTTCCTCTGAGTGCTCCTTCTGGATTCATTGTTTTGGGAGATATGTCCACGAGACGCAAATAAGACGGAAGCAGAGATAGCTTGCAGCGAGATGAAGGGTGAAAGCAGCAAACAAGCCATATAGCTGTTACAGTCTAGTGTTTTTTCTTACCCCCCAATGGTTTAATTTGATACGAGCAGGTGACTGGATCATCTGCTTTCAGGTTGCGATAAAATCCCTCCCTGATTCTGAAATTAGCCATCTAAGTAAACATCATCTTAAATTTTGCAAGAATTCTTTGAGTGTTTCCAAGTGACAATGGTTTAGATTTCAATTTTCACCCTCGCACGCTTAGGAAAAGCCCTCGCTCGACTACTGGTGCCCTATTTGTGAGGATTTCCCAACGTACCATTCAGGTTACTCGAGGTGACTGCTTTTCCTTCATGACTTTGTCTTACTTTTTAATAGCAGTCCACTTCGTTGTGCTGCAAGTGCCATGGGGGGGATGTATTCATTTAGCTTTCAAGTGTTCAGTTAGCACTTAAAGGTGAAAAGTTACTTCTAAAAGGTGAAAAATAACACTCCATAAAATGTTACTTTGCCTTTTTAACGTTTTCTCATTCTTTCAGTAGGAGGAAATAATTAGGTTAAAAAAAAAAAAGAAATCATGAAGGAAATATGGGCCTTTTGCCACTCTTTCTGCATGAGAGTCCCAAAATATATTGAAATATTGAAATATATTCATACTGAATATGAAAATATATTGAAATATATTTCATATTCATATTGAATATGAAAATATACTAAGAAGGCTTTTTCTTTTTTCTTGAAACGTTTCAGCTAGAACTATAAGCAAAACAGTGACAAAATAAACAGGTTTATTTTCATGTAGACCTCCTGTCCATAAGCTTTTTGTTTTTGATAATTAGACTTGATAGATGATTTCTTTCTGTCTGGTTCTACAGAGAACTCGGTATGTCACTCTAGCAGAATAAGGGAGAACTGATTTATAGATGAGCTGTAAGACCAAGGGATGTTTGGACACAAGGATTTTCAACATTTACCTTTTGTTGCATTAGGAATGCATTTTGCTTTTTCAGTGATTCAGCAAGTCGCTTTTTAAAGTTTTCAGTTGCATTCACGGCCTGGAGGGTACTAGTATTTTAAAGGCTGACAGACATAAATTTGGATTCACACCTGCCTAAGTAAAAATAACAATTCTTATTCACTCATCAGCCTGAGTAATTTGTCATTTAGTATCAATGCTGTTATGTGATAATGGTCTTTCTCACAAAGAGTTTCAGTTATTGTTGTACCAAATGCAGTTATGAGGTCAGTAATGATGACTGTAATGGAATGACATTTTCATTAAGCCTGGAGAAGTTGAATCTCTTTCTACGTG
The DNA here is from genome assembly GCF_000690835.1 of Fulmarus glacialis. Classification (NCBI taxonomy): domain Eukaryota; kingdom Metazoa; phylum Chordata; class Aves; order Procellariiformes; family Procellariidae; genus Fulmarus; species Fulmarus glacialis. The sequence continues at coordinate 44,663 of NW_009213807.1, forward strand.
ATAAGTTCGGGAATTCTTTTCTCTGTTGGTGAAAAATACTCTGAGTTTTAGGAGGATCAGCCATCTGCTGTCTTGGTGCATTTGAACCCTATCCTTCGTGGAAGAAAATTTGAGTTTTTTCAATGGGAAAATGTCGATTTACCTTTTAAAAAACATGGCTAAATACACTGCATTGAAACACGGCTCTGCATCTAAATTCATAAATGGAAGCCACGTGAGTGGCTTTGGTGAGATGTTGTGCTGTACTGTTGAAACTGTTGGCTTTGTCTGGCTTCAGCTGCTAGCCATTGGTTTTGGCGAGGTCCTTCCCTGCTAAATTAATGAGCTTGGTAATATCCGGTATTTTCTCCACATGAAGATATTTTTAACTCCGTCACCTCTTCATCTTTTTGATAAGCGATTCCAACCATACCCATGTACCAGGCTTTGAAGTACATCTTCGAGGCATATGCTTCCTAGTTTGGTAGTGCAGTGAAATATTCTTGACCATCGCTAACTTGTCAGTGGGTTTTATATGGAGGGAGGAAGTGCGGAGGGTATCGGGGTCCTTCAGCGCTCATCCAGTACTCGCTAGGGTCGTGTAATTAACTATGAGTTCCTGTGCTGTTTCATATGCTTATAAAGGCCCACTTACCTCCCTCAGTCCAGATGTTTTCACAATCTTCAACAGTAGTAGAATAGAATATTTGCAGGATGTGGAATAGAAGGCTAATCCCAATATATATAATAATATCTGCCCATTGTAATGGTAAATGACTCTTTCTCGTCTCATGGTGTTATGTTCTTGTCTCCAGTTGTATCCTCCATCTGTTTTCCTCCCTGTCAAAAACCTGAATGAAGCAGTGTGTACAGTACGTGTAGAAAGTGGGGTTCTAGCAGACAAGGATGCCTTTACTCAGAAGATGCTGCCAGCAGCGTCTCCCTTGCGGCAAGCCAGGTTCCTTAAGTCACGCTTATCCCCTGCCTAAGCACCTCAGTGACGACAATGCTGACCCGACAAGATACCTACGTGTGGTTACGCAGCAACAGGGAAGAACGTGCTTTTTTTATTTTCACAAGCAGTAGGCTTTTTTTTTTCGTTGCAGTGATGTGATTTGCTACCGTGGACTTACGTTTGTGCCACAAAAAAAGTTAGGTTTACTGTCTTTTTTTCACAGCTCTCATTAATATCTCATTGCATTTTATCACATGAAGCATTTATAATTAAGGAATAACCTTGGTTTTCTCCTTTCAGAGGGGGTTGATTTTACTCTGTTTGCATTTATAAGAGGTCGCTAAAGTCTTCCTTTTCAGTGCAAATCGCATTACATTTGACCGTTTTCATTGCTGTCGGGTAGTATGAATGAGGAAAGACACAAACAACATACAAAACAATGAGACAATGTCCGATCAAGAATGAGAAATTTAAAAAGCCAAGATTAAGGTGTTGATTGCATCATAAGGCCAGATGTGAAATATCTGACTCTGACAGTAACGCTGGCTGACGTGTGCCCAAGTAACAGGTATACAGTGCAGAGTCAGCGTGAACGTCAGACCATCCGAGTTTGAGTATATTCTGTTTCTGACTGTTCTTTAAAGAAAGAATTTGTGGAAGTCTTTAAAGAAGCCTTACATCTGGCTTAGCGCGTACCCAATTATTAATATATCTGTCCTAAATTAGTTGGAATAAATGGACGTCTGATTGTAAAAAGAAGTTATAAATGATTGAGTAAGAGAAATACCTCTGTGGATAAGCCGAATTCCTTCAGTTTGTTAGCATAGCCTGTTATTTTGTTGGAAAGTGCTGTCACTGCAAGAGCGAATTCTGTTCTTCTGGAAACTGTTTAGTTTTTGTGGCATCTGGCAGCATCTTCAATATGAGTCTTCAATTGTATTTGATGGAAATATAACCGAGTTCCATCTGTTTAACACGTGCTTTCTACCGAAAGTGGGGCACACATGCAAGTTTATTTCCGATGTTCATAAATAAGATACCAGCAAAACCCACAGTATGAAGCCAGACTCTCCTGGAATGGATTTTAACATCTTAACCACAGGAAGCAATTGAGCCCTCTCTTTACCCCCCTTTATTTTTCCCGCCAACCCGCCCACATGCTCATTGTGGTGCATTAGGTTTTGGAGCTTCTTTTAAAAGCCTTCTTTAATTTTTCCGAAAAACCAAAAGAAAATGGATCATGGTGACTTTAAAGAAAACAGGAAAATTGCTAATGATACTGCAGCTGTCCGGTTCTGTTTACAGTACACATGGGAGTATGGAAAGTGGTCTGCCAAAGAAATGTAGACGTTTAGCCCACAGAAATACGGAACGCGGAGGTAAAAGGCTTGGAGCCGCAGCAGAGTTAACTAGAGCGCTAGCAGGTTTTGCCCCATCCAGGGGACGCAGCTTGAACACGCAGCAGTGGCTTCAGAGAAACCTGGCCTCCGAGATCTCCTGGCGTGCTCCTGCCGATCTCCGTGCCCGCAGGGAGCGTGCCGACTGCCTCGCTGCACCTCTGCGCTGGAGAATTGCGCTCCCCACCCACTCACAGGTTTGCTGGTCCTCCGCTCCCCTCGGACTGCCTGCTTCTTAGACAGCCCCCAGCCTTGAGGAAAATCTGACCGTCTCTGGAACGTCAAGGATCTGTGGCGTATGTTTCAAGTAAAGGCTCCCAAGAGTTAAAAAAGCATAGAGTACGTGGTTCACAGCAGTTCTACAAAAATGTTAGCACCCCATATAGCGATCGTCACTGAAGCTTAAATAAATAATGACTTATTTCCTAAGATCAGCACCTTTTTTATTCAGCGCCTTTCTTTGTTGGGCCTGGAATGGCCTCTCTCGTCAAGTTGGTCGGGTAGACAGAAGGCAGAACTCAAGTTTGTTAATGGTACAGAAAATAACAGGCATTAACTTCCACAATGGTTTTCTGTTGTTTTCATTAGTTGACTGGCTGCCTTAGTTACCATGTAATAACAGTAATTCTAGGAAATGCTTCTAATGTGAACCCCGTGGAGAAGCTTGTTTTTTACAAACTAAAATGGGCCTGCTCCCAGTTTGTGACAGACAAAGTGCCCCTTCACCTGCGAGGTCCTCGCTGTCCAAGGGACGCGCAGAACTGCCCAGGGCTCCAGCAGTTCTGCGTAATTCACACGCGTTAAAGAAATGGTAATTTTTTCTTATCCCACAAATACTTGGATTGCTCTGTGAAGCAAATAGGCGGTATTTTGCCCACTGTTTTGAAGTTGGGTGATATGTAGAGTCCGGTAATGTAGGAAGTTCCCACCACCATGTCTGCTAATGGAGTAGTCCCTGCCTGGATTCTGGATTCGAGCTGCTGCTCCAGACAGGTTCAAGTTTCTGGGAGGTTTGTGTCACATCTCACAGCCTCACGTCTCTTAAACGCTCCAGGATATTTCAAATGGACTGTATGCCTGCATTTAGGTATAACCAAATTTTAAACTGTGAACCAGTAAGAGAGTCTAGTGCGGCAAGGCAGGCCAAGACCGTGGAGGCTGCCAGAGCTTCTGTGGTCACGAAAAGTCTCCTGTGTGAAGTATTCACATGTTGTAGTGATGAGTATCAGGGTAAGAATAGAAACACCTAGGTGAAAGATGGGTAGTTTGTACTTCCAGGTAAGAACAGAGGTGTTGTTAAACCCAGAATACCCACTTTGAAAACTTCTTTTTTAATTCTGTGACATAGTTCTCATTGTAAAATAATTTCTGAACCTTGGTTTTGATTTGTGGTGCTTTACCAAGTGTTACCCTTTATTTAGTAAAATTGGCTACTGCGTGTTGTGTGTGTGGGTATTCAGCATTAAGATCTTGGAGTCTACAGTTAAACGATGCGAGATCACCTGTGGAGTCCTTCCTTACTGAAGAAACTGAGTCTTGCAAAGCCACGGAGCTTTACTAGTCAAAACATGAAACTGACTGTCAGCTGAGCAGAATCTAGAAGGATTAATTTCATTTATTTATGATAAAATTAGAACTCTTCAGTAATCATTCCATGAATTCAAAAGGAATTTCACATTATAGCCATATGGGCTAAAGTATATACGCATAAATACTCTGATAGAGGTACTAATACATTTTTTATGAGTAAAAATATTTAGATAGTAAATTTTTAGGTGTCGGCAATTGCAGAGTAAGTTGGATCGGAAACGTTTATTTCATTGTGCCAAAGAGTCGGGTGAACGATATCACAAAGCAGCTGGCCCGCGCTTTATGCCGAAGCTATTCATTAGCCTTTAACTTGCAAAAATGGCAGGAAAAAACCCCATTTAGGTTTATCGTCTTGGCTGATTTATGCAACAAGTTGAATGGTAAAATTTCCATGAAAGTCAGAATCAAGTCCTTAAGAGAAGTTAAGGGGAAGTAGAGGCAGCTTTTGGGAATTGTGAATTATTTTGCCAAAGTTAAACTTTCGTCATCTTAAGGCATTCAGGCAGTCACTGGCTACATGTTTTATATGTGTTTGGACGTTCAGCATCTTTCTACTAGATGGCCCTCTCCAACAAATAAATAGAGTTCCCCGAATTAAAGGTTTGTTGGGAATTCCTTTGGCTGCAGTAGGCCGAAATACAAGGAAGCTGATACGCTTGGTTCCTTCATTGCTCTATGTGGAGAACTTAGAAAACATAGTGTAAATTTTCACTATATTTTTGGGAAAACAAGCTGACAAAATTGGTTTTATAACATGTGGTGAAAAACGTGAACCAGTATTTTGTCATTGTCGGTAACATCATTCCCTTTTTAAATGAAGAAGTAAAGCTTCTGTGGAACTTAACGTGGGAGAATTTAATCACATCTGGCAGAGAATTACCTGTAAGATGAGGTTTGCTTACTCAGCCCTCTATTTCAGGAGAGGATGGTAAGTTTTTGTAAATTGTTGTTAGGACTTGGGTTCCTATGTTATTTAACATTTTGACCCCTAATCGCTCTGGGCGTTTACAGAAGTTTTGTGCAGTATAATGAAAGTCACTCACTTTCTGGGAGGGTATTGGTTTTGTTAAGTCCCTTAATGCTTTTTTGGATACCGATTTGAAGTTATTTCCTTCCGCTCTTGTAATTCTTGGTCATTAATGCAATTAAATACTATAGGTTCTCCTTCAGTTGTACCGGACATGTCCTTTCACGTGTGTCCGACTCGTGCTTTGGGCCTGGCTTAGGTAGGGCAGCGTATTAATAAGCAAGCACGGACTGCGTGTGAGCGAGCGGCGTGTAGCGGTTGATCTGCTGTGAAGGCTGAACCTGATTCTCAGCCTGCGTTTGAAGGGGTGGGAGGAGACGAAAGCGTGTTCAGCCCCCAGTCCCAAAACCACTTTAGGGACACTGGATTTCACCATAGTATTGCTCGCGAGGCTGCCACGATACTCTTGCTTGGTGTGTAAGCATCATTCTTCAACTCGGAGGTACTGAGCCTCTTGGTGACAATCCTGATGTTAGAAAGGTAGTCCTATTCTCCTTCCTTCGAGGCAGTGACTGGGTTGTTAAACTTGGAGGAAACATTTTTTGAAGAAGGGCTTTTGCCAGTCCTTTGCCTCAGTTTGCTTTTTTCTCCCGTGGTTCCTTACGTTTGCTCTGTGAAGGTGATGAACTATAACTTTCAGGAGCCAACGTCCTTGAAGCCCTGTTTTTGCAGATTTTACTGTAATTACCCACTTCTGGTGAGGGCAATGATAGAGTTCTAGGAGAAAGGAGTTTTTTGGTCCCACACTGCTGGCTGCCGGGGGTTGCTGATGGTTCGTATTATCGAATCCCTGACTCTTTTTAGCGGTAGGGAACTGGAGAGAGGGTTTTGTCATCACCCACGTGCTGCGCAAAGGTGAGAACAGATTCTTGCACAGAGAGCAAATGCTTCCTAATGGAGGAGAGCTAGGGAGCGTTCTGCATGCAAACGACAGCTGCTTGGTGTACCCCTGCAGCTCCCACTCGTTTTGGTCCCTTTAGCCAGTTCATTGAGTAAGATGGTATTTCTTAACACGTGGCTCTTAATTTATAAGATTCCTGCCCTGGAATTTTCTTCTCAAGTTTCTGCTCAGAGAAATGTTGGTGAAAAGATACATATGTTGATATCCTCAGGATGTCTCAAGTGTGTTTGGTTCCCCTCCCCACCCTGTAACTTATAGGCACTGGACTCTAGTTGAGTTAGCTTTTTATATGCCTGGGATTCACAGATCCCTGCAGTCCGAGCCTGACTCATGATGTTGCAGTACTGATCATAATTAGTTCCTTTTGTGATAGGAAGGGATGCAACTCAGCTGATATAAGCAATGATTGTGTCTGTAGCTAATGTAATACAGAAGCTTCACGGCCTTTCCTCTCATGTCTAGGGTCTGCTTTTATTTTTAGCTTCTCTATGACAGCTTTATCGGACTTGTCAGCCTTGACTTTTTAGCTCCATGACTACACATGGGACATAGCTGTATGTGATGGTAAGACGGCTGGGAAAATGGCAGGAAGAGGGTAAACGGAAACAGTGGAAAATGCCCTTTGGAGTTTGCTGTTTCTTCAGCTTCTGAGAAATAGGACAGTCTCTGTGAATTTGCTACTGTATGGGACAGACGGAGGAAGTTTAGTAAAAGTTCAGTTCAATCTAAATGGTAGATGACAATATGCTTATGTAAAGCATGTTATATGTAACTGTCATCGATATGCTTCTGAGCATCGTATCTCAGTGACTAGAATATGGAAGGAATCTATTTTAATCTGGACATAAAGGCCAAGTTTTTAACAAGGATAATTGACCTCTTAGTGGCTTTATAATGTATATGCAGTTAACTTTCATAATTTAAATCAAGCCTGGCTGTCTTACTGATACATGAACTTTCAGTAAACCGCCAACATATTATATTTGGGAGTAACTTCTTATTACCCATGCCAAGTAGGATGCTAGATTTGTTATTAAAAGGGTGGGTCTTGTTCAAAAACCTCTGAAGGTAATAATAGGGTTCGTTAAGTCTGTACCACATCTCCGCTCACCAGTTGGGTACGGGTGAAGAGGTTTGCCCCTTAACAGGCCTCGTGATTTAGAGATGAATCTCACCTGCTGTTAGAAGATTAGGTGAAGTCAGGGACCGGAGCAGGAAGCTGTGTAGGTTTTTTTTCTGGTGCCTTTGGGGCTACTGTGGTCATTGCTTCTGTAAGTTTCAGGTAAAAATTCTGCTTGTGGGCTTATGTTTTGGTCGTACAGTAAAACTGGTTTGGAATGTGGCAACTTCAGAGACACGTTACCACAAATATTTGCAGTCAATGCTGTCTTGTCTTCCTTTGTTCTTCTTTTATTATTACAGGTAGGGATTTTTTCGTTTTCTTTTTTCTTTTTCATTTGACTTTATGGGGGCACAAATGAGTTAGGTTCAGCCTCAATGAGATTTCCAATGTAGTTTTAGTGATAGCTGTTGTTGGATTTCCCAGAGCTGGTTTGTTTAATTTTGGTTTTATGTGATAAACACTTGATAATTATATTCTCCTGGAATTTTTCAAGGAAATCCTTAACAAAACCATTAGCTTGCTTATATTGCTGGGAATGTTTTTGCTTAAACTACCTTAGTACCTGAGGACTCCCAGGTGTGAAGTATGACAACAGTTTTCAAAACATATTCTAGGGGAGAGTCAGTAAACTATTCACTAGTAAGGCTGTGACAGCTGTGCAAGGGAAATTGTTAGAAATGGTAATGAAGAATGGAATTAGAGGGTATGGGTGAATGTGGTATCCTGGGGAACAAGAAGCGTGGTGTTTGTACGGGGAAGTCCTGCCGCACGCATTTGTCAGAGTGATTTGAAGAAAACTGCAACCGTTTAAATTAAGGTGATTCGGTTGATGTAGCGTATCTACTGTTTATATAGTGTTTCCAGAAAGTGGAAGGAAAAAGCTATTCCTATACACTAGCTAAAACTCTACATGGATTTTTGCCCTCAGATAGAACTGTTGCATTCTGTTGACTTACTGAATGAGGATATCGGGGGTGGGAGAAGAGGATTTCTGCCTTGTTTTGTGCTTTTCTGTTGTTGTTTTTTTAACTTTTGCTCAGAATTTGAAAATGTTTTGAGAACTGAAAACGTAACAGATTTTAGATCCAGTGCCTATTTATCTGAGAACTGTATTTTTATCCTATTTTTTAAGAAAAGTTTTTCACTTGTATAGCGACTGTTCCAAATAGTTTTATGTAGAAAACAGTGTGTAAAAAAAAATGACTGAACAGTGAGCACTTGCAGGGGAATTAAGGTTGTTCGGCCAGGGTGAGTGAATCTGGTCCAGAAACGCTTCTTTTTGGTCAAGTGATCAAAATAGAAACTGAGTTCTGCTCGTCCCCTCCAAAGCTGCGTGCTGCCATGTGTTCCATTATGGCATTTCCCGTGGTGCGGTTTCGCTTTAGGAAAACGGTTAATTTAGTATGCATTTCAATCCAAATGCTTTCCTGAGCTGCATTTCTGATAGTAGTCGCAGGATAAAAATCTGAGTAGTTCCTTCATGGTTTTCAGGCTTTCTATTTTATACGTCTCATTACATGAAATTTCAGAATGTGATGCAGAACAAAATTGTTGCAATTTTACTGTAACTATAGTTCGGCCAGAACTTGGTCTAGAAGTTGTCCCAAAACCATCATGCGTGGCTTGGCGCAGTTTGATACCGTTGGCAATCTCTATTCCGTAATGGCACTTAACGGGGCTCGTGTGTGAGATGAACCGTTTTTCACCTCGAATGCGGTGAGGTTTTTGCAAGTTAGCGCGGAGGCCACTGGTGGACCCGTTTACATTGCCTCTCTCTGTGCTGGAGTTGCTGCACATTGCAGTTCAGGTTGAAGATTTCCTTGTGTTGGTTCTTGCTCCTGCAGTCCGTTTCACGCTTCCTCGTGTAAAACTTCCCACCGGGAGTACAGTTGTGTAACTGGAGGGAAGGGGTGACGCCAGCACCTTCTCTCGGATCTGGGGAACACCCTGTGTGGAACAGGCTCTGTTTGCCCAGCGGGGAGCGTGTGCTGCTGTGCCCTGCTCCCTCACTGATGGGAGGCTGGAGGTGGCGAAGATGCAGCCAAACCTTGCAAGTCAGTGCGTGTGCTGTGGGGGAAGGCAACCAGCCGGAGAAGCAAGAAAGTAGTTCAGACCCGATACTGCTCATCTGCACACCTCTAGTCTCTTTAGTCATTTGTGGAAATGGCAATCCAAAAATTACCACTTGCCAGGCTGTAGAAAGAGAACAGTTTCTCGGTAATGACGACGAATTGTCAGGTCCGGCATTCGGTGGCTATGTTAATATCAAGTGCCTCTTTTTTGCTTATGCAATTATAAGACAGAGCTTCTGAAAACCATAGCAACGGTTAGGAGGGCGGGGAGTCCTCTCGCTGACCAAATACACGGGTCTGCATAATCCCGGCATGTTTCAAACTCTTTTTTCCACTCAACATACATAAAGGCTATGTGCACGTGCGTTTCACAGCAGTGATCTCTCTCTCTCTCTCTCTTCTTTCCTTTTTTTGGTGCAGCTTTTTAATATTTGAGCTTTTGTCAGTTTGTCTTAAATTGCAGGGATTAAAGGGTTTAGGCCTGAAATTCTCTTTCAGAAGCTTGCTGTAGGACATCTCATACTCTTGCAATGCACCTCAAAGTAATAATTATCTGAATGCTGAATACTGCACAAAGCAATTTTTTTGATAGCGTTCCCCCCTCTCTGGAACCCTCTCTGCTTTTGTTTGTTTTAAATAAGCAAAACCCCAACCAAGAAAAGCTTTTGTCTTTTTCACTAACTGCTGTCTTGAAAACAATTGAATCTTTTCAAAACAGACATGCTCAAAAATTAATCTTGAGGGAGAAAACACACAGCTATCGATGTTGTTCGTGAAGTATTTATGCTGCTGAAAAGAAGGCACACATTAGAACGTGGTAGGCGTAAATAAATATCCTAAGCAGTCACTACAGCACCTTAAAATACCTGAACGTATAAAAATATTAGGTGCCGTTGGGAAGTATTATTCTTTTTTTGTTTGTTTATTTAGATTTGTAAAGCTTGATTTATGGATCCAATGCTGCTGTACTGTTCAAGAGACCTTAATCTTACAATGCTTTTTTAATCGTGCAAGGTATAACCCACATGATTTAAAGAAAAAAAAGGGGAGGGGGAGTTACAGGCACAAAAAACGTTGTACTGAAACACGGAACTGTTAAAACTATTTTTGTGAACCAGTCCTTTCTGCAGTGTAAGCACTTAGAGGGCCGAGCGTGAAAGCTAGAGATGGGCTACAGAAACATGAACTCCGACATTCTTACTCCTTGACATTCGGCATCAGGGCAATATTAAAATCCAAATTTACATCTAGCTCATAATTTCTTAGACAAATTAACGAAACTTTGGAAGGTCCTGGAATTTGTGGGGGTTTCATTGCAGTTCTGATCTCAAGCCATCTTCTGTCGTAAAGTAAACTGTACATGCTAGAACTGGCAGATTTTTTTTTTTTTTTCATTTTCTTTAAAATATTTAGAGTGCTCTGTAGCTGATCTGCTGATATTAACATCTGCAACAGTGCTTCTCTAAGGAATGTAATTAATATTATTCCACATGGAATTATATGTCCCTCCAATTATTTATGACCTGATGAACTGTTTTCTGAACCGATACTCACACTCAAGGGTCAAGGTTCACAACTTGAATTATGTTAGCAACTGCAATTGAAATGCAGACTCTTTGTAGTCATGCACTTCCAGCTGTATAGCACGTTTTATAAATAAAATACTTGCAAATCTCTGTGGCCTTAACTCTCATACCTAAATGCATTATTGGATATGACTTTGCAACATCAGTTGTGGTATGGCTTGTTTAAAAAAATTAATTTTTTCACCATCAAATAAATCTTTTCTCTCTTCTGTCTATATTTTCCAGATTTTCAATAAGTCTTCATATTTACTTCTTAACTTAAACTTACTTTAAAATACACAGAAAAAAAGCAGTGCGTTACCAAAACACTTAAGCACTTACGAAAAGCAAATAAGAGGCTTATTTCAAAAGCTCTTCAAGGGAAAATCTTAACTGAATTACTTGGAAGCTTAAAAAATAATTAATCTTTTTCTCATCATTAATGATATAATGAAAGTAAACAAAATAATTGAATTGATTTTGATATGATTTTCAAAAGTAGTTTAGGAAGTACAAACACAATTATATCAGCAATATGTAAGAAATTACTTTTTTGCCTTCAAATTACATCTTTTATTTAGGTGATTTTTTGTGGACAGTTTTTCAACTTAAAAGGGAATGAGAGTTTCTAAGATACATTGAGCTCTAGTGTGAAACTTTCTAGCTCAAACCACTTGTAAAGTAACAAGCTTATATCTTACGTTCACTTTATTTTTCTTAGAGAAAAAAATAATCTAATGCCGTTACCGTCTTTGGAAGTTGCAGGGCAGACATTGTTTCCTGCTTCAGACGTCACAGCTTATAGGACTGTCCGTTTTTGGGTACCTGATGAAGTAATGGGCAGGATTCCAGCCCGTTTCCAATAGGTAATCCAGTAATTATTTGTTTGTCAGTATCAAGTTCCAATGCACACATCAGTAACCTGCTTTGAAGGGCTAATTAATCAGATGTTATAAGTAGCTGGCATATATAACTCATTTTTTTAGCTAGCCCTTAAAGACAAACATGGGAAGGCATAAAGCAGTTGTTCAACTTGTCCTCTCACAGGTCCAGCCGAAGCTGAAGTTCCTCACCCCAAATCTGTCTTCCAGCTATTCTTTTTTGGGCTTTCTAAGGCAGTTCAAACTCTCTTTTTAAAACTCCCTCCATAAGCCTAGGTACCGTGAGGAGATGTTGGTGTACAGCTCGTGCTACAGAACTCCCGTGAGCGCAGGAGTTGCATCGTCCGAGGAGAACTTCTCTTGTGCTTTGCAGCAATCGGCGAGGCTGTAGAAGTATAACTCCTTGGTTCCTCCTTTAGTTCCGCCGTAGTGGAAACCTGTCTTTCCTTTTCAACCAGCCCTTTGAGAAGTTCATAGAAATCACATGAACGAACAGACAGTGGCTATGTTTGGATTTGTATGGCTCCCAGAGCATAAATTTCCCCAATTTTATCATAAAATTGTGCAATTACCAATATCAGGTTAGGTTTTGAGAGAAGGACTAACCTAAGAGTAAAACAAAGCAAAGCGGTGCCTGTCCGGGCAATGCTTATTTGTTTGTTCTCTGCTTAAACATTTTAACCTCATTATGATGCTTGTAAATGAGTCCAGGAAGGCTGAAGAACTGTAAAGAGGAACCATATGCTACAAAACCTTAACTTAAAACTTTTATTTTCCTTTTTAAAAATACTGCAGGTTTTCTAAATTACAGACCACTTCTCACTACTATTTAGCAATTCAGAACTACGTTCACAGTAAGATGGATGAGGTATGAGGTATTATATTAGGGCAAGATTTACTTCTTGGCAAAATTTCAGTTTCTTGGATTAACCAATTGCCAGTGAGCTTGTTTGGGGATATGTAGGGAAGCTGAGTACTGTGTACCTTTCGTCAAACGTAATAAAACTCCTATTTTATACTTGGAAGCACACATGTAGCAAGCATGTAAACTCCCAATAATAGAATTTTAGTTTAATGTCTTCTTTTTTTATTGTTATATCTTTAAGATGTTGGGCCAGACCCACAACTGTTGTCATCTGTGTGGCTCTACTGAAGTTAATGGAGCTTTACTGAAATGCATGACATCTCTATGTATGTGTGTGTGAGAGCTGGAAATGTAGTTCAGCCTTCTTTTTTTCTTCCCCCCGCCCCCTTCCCCCTCCATAAGTGCAGCTCACATTCTTCCCCGTGTGTGTGGTTAGGAGTAAAAGCATTTCAATAATTGTGAGTTGCAACATGAGTGTTTTCTGTTAATGAAATAATTACTGTATCTTGAGTTAAACAAACTCAAGAGCCAAAGGTGAAGGAGTTGATTATCCCAGGATAAAGATATTATCATATTTAAGAGAACACTGGTAGTTTATTTAAAAGATTATACTCATGCTCTCCATCTTCCTCTGTTAGCTGCTAAAAATCTTCTTTAGTATGTGTGGACATGTTTACAAAAACTGTTCATCCGTATTTCCTCAAATACGGCTGTAGCAATGTTTACCTTGTCTTCCTATCTTGTCAGTTCAGCTAATATATTTATTTTCTTATCTTTAAATCCATTTTTCCATGGAGTAAGAAAATCAGTCTTTCCTCACCCTGAAAACTTAAATTGAACAGAGAATTCAATGGCTTTTGTATCTCAAGAAAGATAACTTCCATAGGCTCTCATACGGGTGGGATGCCCACTCTTTTGTTATCTTTGACAGGTCAGTTGGTTGTATAAAGCTTTAGCGCAATGATTCTGACTTGGTCTAACTTCTGTATGCTTTTCAGGTAACGAGATTTTCATCTCTTGGGAACGTAGCAGAGTTAACTGAAAGAAGTGATTCGATAGCTCAGCAGAAGAGAAAATACAAAACCTTATTTTGCTGTAAGCAAAGCGTTCTCTGGCAGTCAGAGGAAAACCTTTTCTGCAATAGCTAAGTAACTATAGTTGGGCAAAAACTGACTCTCTCCAATACATGCACAGAAATATTTTCTCCAGTTGATTTGTGCCAAAAGCTTTTGCTTTTGTACCTTGGAATTCAGATCTAAACAAAAAGATTAACAAAAAAACCTCAAGCTGCTCTGAATTCCCTTGTAATGATAGGTATCCTGCCTAGAAATCCAGTCTCGAGCCTTGCAGTGCATGGCATTTGCTTTGGCAGCAGTCTCAAAGCTTTCAGAAATTTCTGGAACATTTCGGGCAGCAGCTGTGAGCCCCGAGTAGCGGTGGTAATTATATCAAGTCGTAGCTCGCAATTTTCAATTCCTTCTCAGTCCGCTCTCCCAGCAGAAAAGGCCTCAACTGCTTTTTTTTTTTCCTGCTCCTCTCTTTTTTCCTTTCTTTTTTTTTTTCTTTAGCCGTTAACTGATGCGCTGCCTGAAAAATCTCCTGTTGCTCATAGCGGTAAAATGTGAATGTATTCTGGCATTATTTGTATATATGGGGTCAGGATTCAGCCCACTATCTGAAATAAATAATCTATTTTGCTGGTACGGTGTAAAGTCCACGTGCTGAGGGTATCCGTGCTTGTCGCACCTGGCAGATTGCAAATAGCTGTAATGTTTTCTCTCAAAAGTCTCAGGCACATACCCCACCCTTCGTAGTGGTCCTGAGCGTTTCTAGACAAGCTCCAGATGCTTTTACTTGCTACCACCTGACTGCCGTAACTTATCTATGTCAGCGTGCCCGCTGGCCTTGGAAGAAGTTTGGGCAGGCCAGAATTCATAAACTATTGTCCTTCAGAGTATCCAAATAGGGAGCCAAGGTTTTCAGGCAGCTTTGGGACTCTTTCTTCATAGCTTCTTACAGTGCTGGAGCCTGTTTCAACTCTGTGTCTTCTTGGGTCACAACTTTTGTATTTAAGCCTTTTGGTGACTAGGCCATTGCACCTTCCCTCTGCCTTAGGGGCTTGGAATGCAAATGTGAAATTTTTTTGAATCTGAAAGCTTGTCTTTTCCAAAAGGAAAAAAAAAAACAAAACAAAACCACGTTGGGAGGAAGTGGGAGAAGATAGGAATGGCTCCAGCCCTTTTGTATATTGTCAGCAGTTTCTCGTTTTGCTTATATGGACAAGGATACTGATCCTGGGAAGCAGACTCATTGAACACTCCTCCATTGTAGGTGGAAGAGACGGTCCCTAGAACTGTATTTTATTGCCAACCCGTTAGCAAATATGTCACTTACTGATCCAAATAATAGAAGATCACTCTGGTGGAGACCTGTCACTTCGGTGGAGAACCAGTTGGCAATAGCAAATTATTTCAGTGTGGTACAAAGGAGATTTGATGTCTTCTGACCATTTTCAATAAGTAAGGCAGATTTCTTGCAGTGTTGGTGCATTAGAGAAATAAGACGGCAGAAGCACAGAGTTTCGGTGCTCAAGTCCAGAGCTAACCTAGTAATCGGCACAAACCCCATCCTAAATACTATTTTGTGAAATAATGAGGATTGACGTGCCTGGTGCTGGTTGGAAAAAATTAGCAGCTGTATGTTATCTCTTTGGCTATGCTAGCTAGGTTGTGTGGAACTTGGCCTTGAGAAGCCACGGAGATGGATGTGTTGAATGCAATTTTGTGAACAGGCTTGGCAACCTAAATTCTTCTAAAAAGGACAAAAATTTTTTTATAGCTTGGGCCATGGGTTTTGATTTTTACATGGTGGATGCTCAGCACTTGTTGAAAAGCAGGGTCACTTGAAAAGAAACAACTTGAGTTAACCATCTCTAGTCACTTGAAGAAATATATGCCGCTACGTTGTCTGCTGTAGCTTTAAGTCCGAGCATGTTGCCAAAGGGTAGCTAGATTTGTTGGTTTTAAGTGCAATGTTACTTAGGTTTTTAAAGTCAGCTTATGTAATGTTATGAGTAACATTTGTTCACAGCTCACAAGCCTGCTGCATAGCAGACTTGTTATATGAAAACATCATCTTGTGCACAGTGCTTTCCTTTTTCTCAGTTGCTGTTATCAGAAACATCTCTGTGCTGGCCCGGAGGGACTTCCTGTAATTGGTTCTTTGAGTCATAGTTGCATTGCATGGGGCTGAAACAAAGGCTAGATTATCCAAAGCAAAATAATGTATTTTGCTTCAGGCATGTGGGCTGCTGATGGCCAGTGCCTTAAAGTGAAATTTCTGGTCTTGCTTTTGTCTTATTTCCTATTGTTAGGTCAGAAATGAAGGCTGTTAGAAGTGCCTCCTTCTTCCTGTAGCCTCTGAGAGTGTTTATTTTTAAACTATGCTTAAGGAATAGCTTGGAGATGTGGAGAGAATGTGCAAAATCAGCTTATTAATTGACTGTGACAGTTTCTATGGTCATTTTTCTTGGAGGCTGTAAGACTCTGAAAGGATCACAAAATAAATACGGTTTAGAGCTGCATAAAAAGGTCACCTAGATCTTTCGTAATAAAAATAACTGATAGTACAGCATAATACTGCAAAAAAAAGAATGGCATATGCTGATGGTTATGAAGCAAGGTAGTAAAAATAGCGAAAGTGTTATCAATTAGATAAGAGCCCGTAGTCTCACTGCAAATCCCACTGGACTTAAATAAATAGAACTTTAGCCCAAGTGAGGTATAATTGTATCAGTTAGCATTTTGGAAAATTATATGCACGCAATATCATACTTTTAGACTTTTTCCAGTCTCTTCTAATGGTATACTTGCTAAGACTTTACAAATAATCGACCACGTTGGTGTCATCCAATAAAACTATGCTGTAGCGCCTTCTGTCCCCAGAACGCTTGGGGTTTGCTTGTATTTACTTGCCTCACTTTCTGCAGGTCCATATAAAGCTATTATTTCTGTTGATTATTTTTACTTCTGTAAATTCCACTTGCTAGAGGGAGATACCTACAGTGAGGTAGTAAGTATGAATATTTTCATAGAACTTCTTTTTGTTTTATTAACATGAGTATCAGCATTTCAAAATGAAACTCTATCTTCTTTTTACTCAAGGGTAAATTGTGATCCAGCTGCTAACTCCGCTCCAAAATGGACACCCCCCCCCTTTCATCTCTGTCAAGATGATTTTACTCCCAAGAAAAACACAGGCCAATTCATATAAACACATAATCTTTGAAAATCCTGAGCAAAACATGACGTAAGTCCGTAACATAGGGGAAATTTATTTGATTGATTATTAATTCCACTTCTGTCTATTATCTTGGGGTTGTGGCTCGGGGAGGGGAAGAGCACATAAACGTACGTTCATCAAGTGCTGCAGAACATTATTTCAAACTATAAATTCCTGTGCAAGGTCCAAGCACGTGAGGTTCACTATAGGGGCAGTGTCCCCCTCCACCGGAGGGTTAGCGAGTGCTGCTGGTGCTCGTGGGGAGGGGGCCGCGCTGCTGCAGACAAGGAGCCTGCTGACCTGCCTTTTCCAGACCGCTTTGCTGTCTCTCTGTGGTAATGCAGAGGGGTGCCCTGGAACAAGAGAGTTGGATGAGGACCAGGTATGCTTGATGCACAGGTGACTTCCCTACATCATCTTTTAGGCTTCTAGCTAAACATCTCAGTCGTCCTTTCTTAGTGCTTATGGTTTCAACGGTTGTAACAGAGCGCTGTCAGAGTTTGCAGACAGCTGAAAACAAAGTCTGTCAAGGTTTGTTGCCGCTTCAGTTTGAAATCTCCGTTTGAAATCTTGCAGCAGCCATGGAAGAACAGGGTGGTGGCTTTATACGTTAGGTCAGGGTGGAGGCAGGCTCTCGGGGACGCTCAGAGGGGTGAGTTACAGCTACAGGAGATCCCCAAACTGTTTTAATTTTAGTCAGACGCATGCCGAAGATGCTTGGTTTTCTCACTTACTGGTGCAAGAGTGCTGGTAAAAATGTAAGCATAACGCTGTCTTAAAAGCATTTTTCTCAAGAGTGCTGCTGGAAAATGTGGTGTTGTAGAGAGCTTTCAGTCGGCTGGTTCCAGCATTGCCCTTGTTCGTTCGTTACAATCCATGCAAGAAATGGAGAATACTTTCTAAAGGAAAAGGGTTTCTGTCTGTGATAGGCAGTTACGGTTGAGTGAGGCGCTAGGATAAGCGCAGGAATCGGTGGATAATCCTGTGTTACGCAGAAGGGTGAGCAATGTTAGGCACAGCGCAATGTTGCTGGTCCTGTCTGGCCTCAAATCTATGACACTTGCAGTGCGGGTGACTGCATCTCTTAGTCAGGAGTGAAAGTCTGAGTGATTTCATCCTTGTCTGTTTTCTCCTCTCCCGAGCAGTTCCCCTGGGATTTTTTCATCTCCTTCGATGACCTGGAAGGTCTGTCTTTTTCATCAGCTATTAAGTCCTTTAAAAATGACTTTGTTCTACGCTACCCATAATGAAACTTGTTTATCTGTAAAGAAACACACCTGTGCCTTTCTCTACCCAGCTTCAAGTCAGCCCATTAGGTATTTTTCAGCTGAACTAGATGAATGCTTGCAAACAAACACACGGCTCTTTAGGGAACAACTTTTTACTACCTCGGCATCACTGTGGTCTGGGCTTGACTCGGTACTTAGGCGGTTGCATTTCACCCCATTGCTAATGCGTGTCGCATTAGTGATAATTTCGTCGGGTGTTAAATATCTGTGGTAAAATACCACTGTATGTTCTGAGCATTGCTGTCACCTGGTAGTAGTTACACTCCCACGCTCATGCTTAGGCTGTGATCCTTTGTGTATGTTAGGACAAGAGAGGCTTTGCTATGGTCTGGCAACTTAATTTTGGCTTACTAAGGTGGATTCTCCTGTCATTCCCTGCTGATTGTGCGGCCTGTAGAGCACAGCAGTGACCAGCGGCATGTGCCATTTTCAGCACAGGTCGTATGCCAAGGCTAGATGACAGCAGAGAGCTGCTCGTTCGTTGGAGCCGCCCAGCTTTTGCTGGCCGTGCCCCGGCTGTGACCCACTGCC